>NW_026920341.1:67500-170255 GCF_032062105.1 Saccostrea cuccullata
TCTGGACATCAAGCAGGCAAACTGTTGCATTAATGTAATGAGCATCGTGTCCTCTACCAAAATTGTGAAATTCATAACCCCAGGATCAGGGATTCTCTTGCTAGGGCGGGGCTATATAAATTATATAGTGAAAATGCTTGATTTCTTTGAAAATCTTCTTCTCTGCTCCTTGGTATTAAGTAAACTAACTAAGTACATAGTTATGATGAGCAAGAATGCCTCTTACAAAATTGTGAATTTTATGGCCCCAGGGTCACGGGTTTTGATGATAGGGTGGGGCTCTATTGATTATATAATGAAATACATTAATTCTTTGAAAATCTTTCCTTTGCTCCTGGATTTTATGCCAATGATCTAAGTATATATATTTATGATGAAGAAACGTGCATCTAGCAAAATGGTTATTTTTTATGTACATAGTCTGAAAATAAATTAATGCTTTGAAATCTGCCTTTTGGTATTGATCAACTATTTTATGATAAAATTTACAAAATGTTGAAATATGTGGCCCCAGGGTCAGTGGTTCCTTTGGGATGAGGTGCACAACTGGTTATAAAGTGGAAGTGCATTTTCCTCTGGGTATTAAGTAAATAGAGTAAGCATGCTCAGTCTATAATTATGATAAGCAATAGTGCCTCTTTCAAAATTGTGAACTGCGAATTTCATAGCCTCTGGTTTAAAACATGAACCTAATTTAATTGTTTGAAAGTTGTTGCACAATACTCAGGTGACCTATAAGGCATGTGGGCCTCTTGTTTCTTTACCTAATTCGTAATTATACAATTTTGGCGTCACAACATATTTTACTTTTTTAATGACATATCATACAATGTATGTGGGTTACATGTATTTTAGTTCAGTGCTATTTTGATATATTTCAACGTTTTTTGCTGACAGTTGTTTAAGAAAGATTAATCGCTAAACATTTAAAAATACTCTAAGTGTTCTTTGCAAAGACAAAATAAATATTTCATAGATAAAAAAGATGTTTACGTACAATGAAAGAGAAAGAATTCCCCTCAAATTAATGGTAGAGCTTTTAGCAAATATATACCAAACTTTACATACGCATGGAAAACCCGCTATATGGTATTGTGGAATCATCATTGTTCGTGTAGGTACGAAAGCCCAGAAGGCTCATTCGAGATTCGAGTTTCCAAATACGAGATTCGAAATTCGAGATTCAAAATTCGAAATTCGAGATTCAAAATTCGAGTTTCGAGATTCAAGATCCAAACGAACCAATCAAAAGCGGGTTCAACATTTGATTATTTCCCTTTATTATGTTTTTACTATCAAGAAATAATTCAATATAATTATATCAAATGGGTCATTTCATTAAATTACAATGCAAGAAAAAGTGTTATATATATTAGAGGGAAATTTAAATAATTAATGGATTTTTGATCCGCAATGAATATTTCAATTTATATCATAGATTCTTAGATATTAAGTAGATTACATATATCAGGAGTATATAATTATATTTTTGTCTTGATGACAATTTACCGGCCGCCAGGAGATGGTCGGTTATATGATATGAAAGTTCGAAGTCGCTGTGCGATTCTGCGGAGTTAAAACAATTTAAATAAAAAATATTTAACATTAATATAATAGTATATTAAAAAGACGGTCTTAAGGTTAAAGAAAAACGCACAATAAACATAAAATTAAAAATTCTTATGAAGAATGAGGTAAATAATTCATCCAATACTGACTGAGAAATTTAGATATGTTTGAAGTGCGGAGAAAATTAAGACATGTGTTGGGCGTAGTCTAAATCAAAGACCGCGTTATGTATATTACACAATTTTACTTTCTCTATTCAAACGGGATTTGTTGTACGTATTTATTTTAAAATGACGTGTACATATGTACACATATAAACATTTTGAAAAATATGGTTAAATGTAAATTCATTAAAAGACTTAGCAGGCTACAAAATATTACAAGATTTGGCCCTTAGCAGACGAGGATAATGCACGTTTTACAATGTGCCAAGAATTTTCCCGCTACAACTCAAAGAGAAGAAATGAAGTGGCGGATCTAGAGGGAGTTTAGTTTTTTCCTCTAAGAGAGAGCAAGGATACCAACATATTTGCTGCATTTTTATTAAATTAAACTACACTGCATATCTAGTTGTAGATTACATTTAATGTTAGTTTTAAACTTTTAATGTAAATGCCATACAGGCCCACGGTTCAAAAGTTGTTGACGCAGAGTACCAGGGGTTAATACTGAACATGCATTATATAATTAAGAAAATCATGCAATGTAGAGCACAAACTTTTAATATCACGAGGATATATATTAAAAGATAAATATAAGATATTTTAAAAACAGACCACCATAGTCTTTAGTTGCTTCATAAAAGGAACATTAATTGGTTTGCGGCCGATTTTTGACGCTTACGTCAATACATGTTTCTTGTCTTAATTTTTAGAAAAACACAGGTACTTGTGGACAAGACCCCCCCCCCCCTTGATATTGAACCCCGGGGCTTATTTCTCTGTTATGTGTAGCCTTACAATACGAAAAAAATCGCTGGCGTAAAACCCCCAGAATAATCGCTCAACCAAAAAAACACTATTTCTTACCCCACTTTACAAGAAAGAAAGCTGTTTACGGAAAAAATGTGGGATTATTACGTGATGCAGAGTCAGTCCGATAGCATGGACTAAGACAGAAATCATTGGCAGATTTAAGGGGGACGCACCCGGCGCGCGCCCCCTTAAAATTGTCCAAGTTAGCATAAAACATAGTTTGTCGAGAAAATGTTTTAAATGTCTAATCGGTAGACCTCATTTTTACCCTACAAAACCTCTAGAATCCAAGAGCTTCCGGGGCCTTCGCCCCCTGGGCCCCCACCAGGGCTTTGCCCTGGACCTACTGGGGGCCTCAAGGCGACCCCCAGACCCCCTGCCTGAATCTGGCGCCCCCCTAACTTCAATTCCTGGATCCGCCCCTGGAAATACATTGTATATGTAGAGACAGTGTGAATCGACATATAAAGTTAAAACAAAATAAATGCATTTAACACCAGTGGGGGTACAACGTAAACAGACTGGAGTGGCATATCCGTCTCTTATAATGTATAGTGGGTATTTGGGGGGGGGTGTTGAGCGATTATTCTGGGGATTTTACAATTTTTTGTTATTGTATACATGATGAATAAGTTTAATAAATAAAACTTGTGAAAAAAATGTCCAATAAGCCCTAGGGTTGAATATCGAGGGGGGAGGGGGGGGGGGGTGGTGGTACCTTTAACAATTACCTGTGGTTTTCCTAACACAGGAAATGCATAAAAATTAAGTTTAGTAGACAATTCAAAAATATATATACTCCTGATATATGAAATCTATTTAATATTTAAGAATCTATAATATAAATAAAAATATTTTTTGCTGATCAAAATTCCATTAATTATTTAAATTTCCCTCTAATATATATAACACTGCTGAAATTCTTGCATTGTAATTTAATCAAATGACCCATTTGATATAATTATATTGAACTATTTCTTGATAGTAAAAACATAATAAAGGGAAATAATCAAATGTTGAACCCGCTTTTGATTGGTTCGTTTGGATCTTGAATCTCGAAACTCGAATTTTGAATCTCGAATTTCGAATTTTGAATCTCGAATTTCGAATCTCGTATTTGGAAACTCGAATCTCGAATGAGCCTTCTGGGCTTTCGTATGTAGGACCTGTGTTCAAAGATTTTATTGGTCAGTCTTACCCAGGAATTGAGAATTTTTATTATAAATATATTGATTTATCGAATCTATCGTATAAATGTGTTGCTTACAAAATTACGTCCCCTCATGATCAAACATGTAAAAATGTTGGCTACCAACAGACACTGACCTCCACGAATAAGGTGAGGTGTCAGTCTTTTTTGTCATTTATATCGATCATATAAATCGATTTTAAAAAAGTATTGTCTGTTTACCTACAGATTTATGCATAAGGAAAATTAATATATATGTATAAGGCTGATTCAAAAGTGCGGGGATTCATGAAGGATATAAAGATAACGAACAGTTTTCGATATCAAAGTCCATAAAACAATACAAAGTATGAGCAGAGCAAACACGAACCTCCAAAACATCAGAGGTGGGATCAGGTGCCATGGAGGAGTGAGCATCCACTGCTGACCGGTCACACCCGCTGTGTGCTCCTTGTCATGATCGGGAAATAACGGAAAAAATCCGTCCCCAATTCAATGTATAAATAATGGTCTAACAATTAGTATGAAAAACGTCAGTCAGCATTAGACTCAATGATAAATTGTATTTGCTGACAAGATCATTGTATCGACCATAGAACTTACGAAATGATGACTTTAAAAGAGACTGTTGATATTATCGTTTCATCAACTTGCTTGTCAATATTCTGCCTCTTTTTCGTTGGTGTTCACACATTTCAAGACACATGTTCGTAGAAAAAGATTAAAATGAAAGGTCTCAAGCAAACAGTATGGTTCTTAAGTCCGACAAAACGCTTGTTGCCTTCGAACTCAGTCAATGTATAGCATTGCAGAAAAATACATTTCTCGATACTGTTTCATATAAATATCATTGCAACAACGCAAGTTTACTTATTGTTATTTTTATATACATGCACATATTTGTAAAAATGAAGAAAAGCTTTTTGAAGAAAGGAACCACTTTGACACAAAAGAATGACTCGATTCATTTTTTTTCGACTAAGTCAATACACGCATTGTGAAAAATATTTAAGAATTTCAAGATATTCAACAACTATGTAATATATTGTACATGTATCATTATCATTTCTGGACTAGTGTTATAGCATCACAATCCAATCACTTTACTTCTGCAATACTATACTTCTGGTACAAGAAATTTTGAAAATTAATAAAAACAAGAGATCCAGGGGCCACATCGCTAACGTGAGCACTGTCTCCAAAAGATTAATCAACCATTGTTCCTCCAAATGCAACCAACCCCTTGGGGTTATGATTTGAACAGTCTTGAATACACACCACCTGAGGATGATTCGATAAAGAACAAGAGATGTTTGTAAACACTTATACCCCACCCCCCAAATAATTGGATTTTTTACTTGAATGGGATATAACTCTGTCTTAAAAGGCTATATCATACACAAAGCATAAGTTTACCTACATATTCTCATGATAAATCTATATACCAAATTTCATTTCAGTAATTGCACCATACGTGAGGAAAATGAACGGACACTGCATTTTATTGGAATTTTTCTAATTTCAGGGGGCATAATTCTGTCCAAAATGGCCAGAACTTGATCTAGATATTCTTAGGATAAATCTGTGTACGGAATGTCATTTTAGTATTTGCAACTTCTGCGAAGAAAATGATCGGAAACTGCAAATTATATAAATTTATCTATGTCCAGGGGGAATAACTCTGTCAAATATGGCCAGATCGTACCCGAATCTTGGTCTATATGTTCTTAGGATAAACAAGTATATTAAATTTCATTTGAATATGTACAACCTCTACAAATAAAATGAATGGAAACTGATGGTGCACCAACTGACAGACCGACCCACAGACCGACGGACAGCAGCAAAGCATTAAGCTCTCCCCTCTTCGAACGGGGGCATAAAAAGACCAATCGTAGCTTTACTGTTCTTGAGAGGAACATCCTATATATATTACTCCTATTTAAAACTTTAATTGACCTACCCCCGGGGGTCATATTTTGAACAAACTTGAATCTATATCACACCTGGAATGTTTCCATTTAAATTTGACAAATCATGTCTTTGATGTTCTGGAGAAAAAGATATTTAAAGATTTTCTCTTTACATTCTTACATAAAACTTTAATAGTCTATTGAGGCCCAATCTTACCTCCGGGGGTCGTGAAAACTTGAATCTACACCTGCAGATGCTCCCATATAACTGTCCTTTTTCTGCTCTTGTAAAGAAAATTTTTGAAGATTTTTCCTATATTTTCATACGTAAAATTTGACTCACCATTGTGGCCCCAAACTACCTCCAGAGGTCATGATTTGAACAAACTTAAATCTACACCACATGAGGATGCTTTCACATAAATATAACCAATTAAGGCTTTGCTTTTTTGGGGTTTCAGATTTTATCTTAATTTCTTCCTTATATTTCTAATTGGAAGTTTTTTTCCTTTTGTGAAAGCACTTTTTGACCTGTTATTACGTAAATAAAAAAACATTTTAACGAAACATCTTTACAATAATGCGGTCGAGAGTATCAGAACGTGAAATTTCTGCAATTAATATATCATTTAAGAACCTGACTCATGCGACTAACAGTTACTAACCAATTCATAATAAGAAAATTACGATAGCCAAAAGGTAGTGAATGACAGATCTCGTATTGAATAATTTTTTTGTCAAAAATTAAATAAGGTTATTTTAAAGATAGCGAAGTATAACATTAGCTAATGAAGAAATTAGAACGAAAACGTCAAAACTGAGGATTTTTGAAACAAAATATAAAATCAGTTCATCGTGTAAACAATCATACAATTGATTTTAAATATAATGAACTACATGTAGGTTTAGATGGACCCGTGTGCTAGCGATTATGAATCAGTTGTACATGTTTTTTTTTTTTTTTTAAGCGACGAGGACGGTGTATTTACTATGAAACATTAAGGTCATTAACAAGGTATGCATAATATGCAATATCTTTGATATACTGTAATACAATTTAAAAAGCATTGAGACATATTTGAATATCTTCAAATGCTGCCTCAAAATATCGCAACAGTAAGATATTGTTTAGTATAAAAGTGTAAATACTTTTTATTTGACTGATTAATCATGAATATATACATTTGGATATTGCTAGAGGTTTTTAATTGAGAACAAGTGATACAAATCTAAAACTTGGAATTTAATATTAATATACGAATTATAGTTAATTTGGTAGAAGAAAATTGCATGAAAATGATAACTTATAATAATCTGATATACATGTACTATATATATTGAAATAATGACATACATTGAAAAATTATATCAATAGTAGATATTTTTATAGCAAAAAATTAAATACAACTGCTTTTGAAATAATCAGGATTGTTTGATTTTATATCAGATAGTCAGTATTAATTTTGGGACAACTTGTATTGATTGTTTAAACTATGTATGAGTTATCTCGCAAGCTTGAACTACGTACGAGTTAATTATACTCGATATCCGGTATACCCCTGCTGAAAACCCCACAAGTTTTTTTTACCTTAGAAGCACCCAGCCACCCACCCCCTATAAAAATTAAAAAGAACAAAAAAAAAAAAACCAGATACTTGGTTTTTGTTTTCTATATTTCACAGGTCAGCAGACGACATGGTACCAGTAGTAATTTTGGTGACAGGAAATCCTGAGAAGTCCGGCAAGAAACAGAAAGACGTGTGTCGAGACTAGAAGCTATGACTTTGGATTTAAACTGTGTTATTTGTGCTTATAAACAAACTTTAATTTCTATTAAATTTTACATTCATGTATGGGAATTTATTGTCGCATCTATTTTTTTTTTTTGGGGGGGGGGGGGGGGGCTGGAGAGTTCGCAGTGGTAGGTGTTGACACTTTCTGTTCCAAATCCTGGGCGTCTCTCCCGACTTGCTCCCAAAGCAAGGGGTTTAACTACAGAATTTAATAAGGGTAAAAATAAAATTAGAATATCCAAAGTCAGGGCACAGTTAACTGTTGTCAGTTTTCTAATGTTTCTGGCATAGTGGGGCCCACACCGGGTATGGCTGGGGCCACATCCACCTCAATTGAGTGAGGGGATGCTATACAGGCTGGTGCATGTAACAAATAGACATGTTTATGTGTCCCTCATGCAAACGTTAGACCAGGTATGCAGGAGGCAGGGTGAGAAGAGCAGGTCATAACTGCCTCCTTAGAACGCTGGTGATCGATCAGGCTCGGGCACTGATGTTCACGCAGGCCCCCAGTGTGTCCCTTACATGTGAAATTTAACTGGCGCACTGGTCGAGCCAGTTTTCCCACAAAATATGTTAATGCGGCCCATCCACCAATTATTATTATTAACGTAATAAATTTTGAAATGATAGCTTGTTTTTTCAGTTATCTCTCAGGAATTAACAGGTAGAAAACAATGATAACCAATGTGTGTTTAAAAAAGCAATGTCTTAAGGTAAGTCACTCCTCAATTTTGTTATATGAAGGATTTTTTGAAAAGTATATTTTTTATAAGTACTTATAAAGTGTAACTCAAAATTGCAAAGAAAATAGGGGGTCAGTGTGCATCCCACTGATCTACGGTACATTTAAGTTGACCTTTTTGCACTTAAATTTCATCTCTTTGGTTAATTACTTTAACCCTTATTATATTTTATTAGATGTAAGCAAGGCTATAAATATAATCTTATTTTTTGTAAAATAGTTTGAATAATATTTTACATAAAAAAAATCTTGCAAATTAATGCGCGTAAATTATTGTTTGACCTTTTTGCACTAAAAAATAACATATTTGGGGTATTAAAAAACTTAATAGGCAATAAAAAATTTTCTTATATCAAACTTTTTACGACTTGAGTGCTGATCAGTCACAAGTATCGAGTAGTTTAAAATAATGAAAGAAAAAGGTGGGGTCAGTGATGTTAATTTTGAAATATTTGTCAAAATATGTAATTTTCAGGCTAAAAATGGTGTAAATTTGACCTTGACTTCTTTCATATATTTTCATTTTTTTGGGAAAGTTTGTTGAGGGAAGGTGTAAAACTTAGTCTAAAAATATAAATTAAGACCTACATTAAATATTTTTAGCAATATCAAAACGGAAAATATTCTCCAAGTAAAAGTATGTGAGGCTAAATTTCCATTACATTAAATTTAATGAATGTGAAAATTTGCAGAATTTTCTGCTAAATATCCTTCCACCAAAAGAAATAGTCCCTCATAAATCTTGCTTCTTTGTTGATTTTTGAGCAGTTTTTTCATTGAATGTTAAAAAATTTACATTGTTGAATATAAATATGTCATAAAAATTGAATTTTGATCAGTAGTTTTGAAGTAAAAGCTTCTGCGTGAACTTTTCTAAAAAGCTGAGGAGTGACTTACCTTAAGGACGTTTGATCCTGATATTTCGAGCGTATTTCGCGCAGGTCCTTTATTCATCAAATTAAGCATCATTTTTAGGTTCTTACAATAAAACTGAATTCTACAGTGCAAATTAAACTATATTCAATGAAAAAACCGCGATTAAATTCCATTCAAGTAGAATTAAGCCAGGGACTATATTTTGTAGCGGAAGGTTTTTTAGACGAAAATGGTCAGTTTTTTCCATTTGAATTATAACAGTACTGTTAATTTTGGATGCCTATTTTTCCATGCTGGTTGCACACAAAGCTGTTTTTTGCAGTGAAATATGTTATGCTGGTTCTGAAATATCTATTAAATTATTTCTCATGAATTCTATCAACAAAGTGTGACAAATATAGTAAATATATTCTGAAAGTCCGGGAAAAAATTGAGCTAATTTTAACGTAAAATTCACACTTTTTTAGTAAAATCTGAAAATGTACATCATATACCCCCACTTTTGATGTTCTTTTCTAAATATTCAAGATAACTTTGACCTATTTGCTTAAAATCAGAAAAAGTTTAAGACTTTAAATTATTTTCTTGCTTATTATATTTTCAATGCCGGAAAAATAACATTTTATCAGTGCAGAAAGGTCAATTAATTGATTATGCGAAGCAATTTGAAACTTTTTCTTAGTCACAATTTTAAAGTGTCTTTTTTTGAACAGACTTAGAGTTCATTTTGTTTCATGCTTTAATTGGATAAAAATATTGGAGGGATTCTGAGGTTAAATTACACGGAAATAAAAAGGTATTTTCACAATATTTAAATATCATAAGTCAAGGTCAGCTTATTTATTTTCTTTGTACAGAGGAGGACAGATTATTTATTTTCAACATTTTCAGGGACAGATTATTTATTTCCAATTTCCAAGATGTAATTTTTAATTAATACACAAATTTCAGTGCAGAAAGGTCATATTAAATGTACTGTAGGGCTAAAAGAAGCATATTGACCCCCATTTTTTGATTTGAATTTTAATTAAGCTATGTATGTAGAAACTAAAAATATACTTGGCAAAAAAAGTTTAAGACTTTAAATATCAGGATCGAACGTCGTTAAGGGAATTTGGTCTCTTTGGTGAACTCAATGATTAATGATCCCTAATGAAACAATTACAATATCATACATAACTGTAAATTCCTAAATATAAGCGAAAAACTACTTATCTCGTAATTTCGTGAAGAGCACCACTCACTAAATAAAACTACTCGCTTTTATTTTTATGATGCTGAAACTCGATGCTGAAAACAATGAAAAATCTCTTCATCAACCACACATTTGCGAATTGTAAATCTCACAGGAAGAAACAAGACCTTTCAGTTAAAACTGAAAGGCGGCTTTCAGTTACTTTTCAGTGGCCACTGAATGTCATATACATTTCAGTGACCTTTCATGTAATGCATTCAAAACCTTTATTGAAATCATTATTTCATTCGTGATTTTTGCGTATTGTGAATAATTTTTTTTTCAATTTTTATTTTATTACAATTGAACTAAATTGAAGAAATAAGTATCGAATATGTATGAAAACCATGCAATTTTCCTTATATGTAATACAATGTAATGGCTTACCAGTAAACAGCTCATCGTGTGATCTGAAATATGTATTCATAAGGCGTGAAGCTGAACCAAAAAATAAATTCAGTCTAGTGTATAGCTACTGGACTGTTATATGTATAATACTGTTTCAGACTTCAAGCATTTTGTCAAAAGTGTTTTGGTAATTATTCGTCAACATAAATAAATATTCTTATTATATATTTATTACATTTTCAACAGCGAAATAATGTAATTTTTTCATTGAATGAAAATAACATCTCGTCACAGTGTGAAAGGATATCAAAATATCAGAAGTGCGGTAAAATTCTCGATGAACCTTCCCATAATGAAGAGTGTTGTAAAAATATTCCTTGGCCTGTAATAATAACAAGACTGCAAAAGTTGCCCCAAATATGTTGCAAAAATCCATGTTTACAATGTTTCAAATCTCGTTTCACTTATCTACATGTACGATGTCTCAACCGCTCTACTATGACGTCATGTAGCCTATTATTTCATTACAAAAAGACAAATACGCAAAGGGAAACTCAAAGAAAATGTGATAAGCAAAAAATTCAATGTTTTGTAATTGGATATTGAATTTATTTCACTCGTGAGACAGAATTTTTTTTATATTTTCACTCGTGCTTCTCACTCGTGGAAATAAAAAAAAAAATTGTCCCACTCGTGAAATAAATTCCATATTTAACAATAAAACATTTTATACATTTTATACATGTACATCTTTAATTTACATAACAGTTCAAAAAGCATATAGATGTACATCTTTAATTTACATAACAGTTCAAAAAGCAAAGTTCTCATGACGAAAAATTCAATATGTCGGGAAAATAAGTATTTTTAGCTTGTCTTTATTGGTACACTCATATGCATTATTTCAAAATGACTGATGGTACATTGGCACATGAAGGAGACTGGTATGACTTCAATTACAAATCGGTGAAAACTGATATAGGCAAACTTAAAACAGAAAACTAAGTGCAATAAGGAAATCATTAACAGCAGTTACAAACATAGAGGAAAATGCTAAATTGTTTCAAATGGTATAATCTTTGAACTGGATTTTATACAAAAAAACCCTCCAATTTAAAAGTCATAAACATCTATTTGACCTAGTATGGGATACGTTAGAAAAGTAACACTTCCTGTACATTTCATGTATAAAATCATCAGATCATTAAACCGAAATGGTTTTTAAAAAGTTCTTTTTTTATTTTAAATAATTTTCTGGGCAAGATAGTGAAAGCACGTTTGATTTCGTCACGCTGGCTAGTCATGTTGGAAATGGTCATTTTAATCCTGTCTGTGACATATCCATTATTTTGCCTGAAATGTACAAGGTTAAGACGTTTACTATTGTTAATATTATTATTCAAACATAACCGCTTTCCATTGCTAATTGAAAAAAAAAATTAAATAGTCTTAAATATTGAAGTGATTTTAGTTTTATCTTTATTTTTTATATAGCATGCATATACGAGGGTCATTCAAAAAGTTCGTAGAATTTTGTCCTAACTTTTTTATTTAACGTCATATTATATCCAAATTTGGTACAAATATTTTAACAACAGATTCAAATAATTTGAGTAAAAAAATTGGAATGTATCCTCATATTTATTAAAATTACCAAGGATTAAGAACAGCAAAAATGGGGTCACGGAGCACCGTCAAAATTGAGTAATTTTCTACTTTTCACTTTACAGTATTTACAGCTATACCTCTAATAAATTGAGCTGAAACGAAATAAAATTTACATTTTTAAATAAAGTATTGCTGTATTAATTAAAATGAAATCAGGTTAATTAATATATCGTTTCATTTAAAAGATATCAGCTTCTAAATACATATTGACTTGATTAAAAAAGGCAAAAAACCATGACGTTGGAGGACGTCACGGAGCAGCAAGTAGCAATAAAATTAGACTTTACCTTCGGGAAACTTTTTCTACAAGCTTAAAAAATCCTTATAAATCAGGATCTGTCTGAAAAAAAAATCTGTGTATTTGTATTAAGTTGAAAATACAATTTTTGAGTGGTAGCGAGTTTGAATCGGACGATGGATTGTCTGCAAAGAAACAGGTTAAAGTTAAAAATATTGTCAAAAGAGTTTAGAACGTCATTGAACGTGATGTGTGCTTCAATGTTGCAGAAATAATAAAGTTGCATGGGAAATCAAAAAATTTGAAAACAATAACATTTTAATTCAAGCTATATTTGTATAATTGATAGCAAACCAGGTGTTAAGTATTGTGGATATGTGTTTTGAATGGAGAAGACACAACACACCGTGTTTGAAATAACAAAAATGTGTATACTTTTGACAAACTTTCTCAGCGTTGTTTTTGACGTTACAATATTGGTTAACCGTGCTCCGTGGTAACAAAACATGTTGCTTTTAATTTTGGCTAACGTGAGTCCTGTTTAATCAAATGGAATGAAACTTCACACTTCGACAAAATAAATGTTTATGTTTACGAAAATGTGTTGATCTATAATCTTGTAATAATCATATGACGTTGCGAAGCATTGTCTACGTATTTTTTGAATGACCCTCGTAATATCTTTTTTTCAATATCTATTTTCTTTTTTTTCTCTGTAGCTCAGATGGCAAAATGACTTGTTGTGCAGGTTATAAATTGGACAATAAAACTGCGAAATGTGTCGGTAAGATATATTTATACAAGCATATAATTTAGTTATATTGGCAAAATGTATGTTTGCTGATGTTTATTTCACACAACAGTATTTTAGTTTTACAAGACAACATCCGAAAAGATCAAATCGTTTCTTCATTATCCTTGTTGGTTGTCCTATATGTACGTTTCCAAAAATCTTCCCTTGGATCCTTTGAAATTTATTTTTAAAAAAAACGTTTATTTTCCCATGACACATCAATGAAGATTGGCTTCATGTAATAATCCAGAGTGAAGAATCATTACTAATGTCCTCATGATACTTCAAGAATCGAATTTATTGCTTAGTTGAATGTAATATTTTTCTGTCTGCAATCAGAAAAAAATAACGTTTAAAAGCAATCGACTTCATTGCGAAAAGAGTAAACTTAGTATTTAAAATGTTGGCCAAACCTCTCCTTTTAACCATTTTTGATCTGAAATTAATATTACATGTCAAGAGGTTGGACATCCCCATTAATAGATACATGTAGACGTCGAAGTTAACCTTTGGTATTACTTACCTACACAAAACAAAAGAAATAATTTTTTTGTGTAAAAGATAAGCAAAGATTAGATTTTTACATGTATTTACTACGCTTTCAGTATCGATTGAATTATTATTTACTTTTGTTTTGTTCCAAACAAAAAAAAAACAAGAGTGCCCAATCGGATACCATGGTATAAACTGTGAAACGCCTTGTCTGTATCCAAGCTATGGAAGATTTTGTCAGGAAGAGTGTTCTTGTAACAATGCTAGCAGATGTGATCCCATTATTGGATGCACAGCTACTTGTAAGTAAAATAAGGGAAGAATTGACTTTGGGTGTTCAGGGATGGGTTAGACTATGTGAGAGGTTCGGGGTAAGTAAGGTTGTGAGGGTGTGTGACAATCACTTTAATGAAATCGAAAGAAAGGATGGTGCAATTTATTCAATTCATATTTATTCAAACTGAATTAAAAATCTACAATAATTTTCAAGAAATAATACATGATTTTAAATATACTGATTTGTAATAGTCATCCAACGTATGAAGTTTTCACACTGTCGCACACAAAAATTATCGATGACATTAGATGTCTTATTAACATGATTTATGTTCAAGGTGTCGGCATTTTGACTCTCTCTCTCTCTCTGTCTCTCTCTCTCTCTCTCTCTCTCATAATGATAATACTTTAGGGCAACGACTATTATACAGAAGCATAATTGTTTTTCAAACAGAAAACATATATACATGTAAATAAAGAAAAGTCGTGTTTGAACTCCGGAAAAGGATTAGAATCAACAAGCCAAACTGGACAAAACTTGAACTTGAAGGTTTGTAATTTGTCGGATGGGTTGGTATCGGCTTGCGATCACATTTGTTAACGTTGTTTTAACAAAAGGTACATCTTTCAAAATTTAACAAGCTCGAATCAGCATTTTAAGCATCTCCTAGATAACATCTTAATTAGTTGTTATTATAATCGATTCGTACTTCACTTATAGTTTGTACGTAATTGAGCAATTCGCTTCAATATGTCTTAAAGATAGGGCACTGCCTGACAACACTTTATTTAATGTGTATAATTTTTACAGGTATATACATTGTTATCTTTAAATCTTCTCTTTTTTTCATGTAAATATCACGTCGAGGAAATCATGCCACGCAAACGACAGACAACAGAATGGACAGTGCTCACAAGAGCACCCTCCAAATGAGCAAGGCAGTGCCCCCGTCCTAAGTTTGATCTACCACAGGAAGCTGCATGACCAGTGGTAGAGGCAAAACCAGTATTATAGACACAGCCAGTGCCACAACAGATTGTCCAACAAAGCCCCAAGCAGATTGGAGAAGGTAGTGAAATCATACAATTTACAATCGATTCAGGACATGCATGTTAACGACTCGACTAAATAAAATATCATGCAAGGGAAATTCATTCACTCCACTCACTCCTGCCACCATCTGGCGGTCAAGGAAATAAACAAATCATGCACTCAACCCATACACATCAGCCAACCAACATTCAGGGTTCCAATCTCAAAAGCAACAACAGAGATCACAGCAAAACCAGTCCCAAAAAATTAATGGTGGGTTCAGTCAGAAGTATATGGGATCTTGGAAAAACCCAAATCAATAAATTGTTCTTTGAAAATTACTTGGTGAAATATCCAAACAGACTTGGAGCTAATAAATTACGGTACTAGGAGGATTTTCAGTGGGATGCGATGGATTGTTGAACAAATGACAAAGGTTTTTACCATTGACCATTATCTAGATGACTTTATTTTTGCTGTTGAGGATTTTATCTTCTGTTCAAAATAAATAGGCACATTTAAACAAATTTCTGAAGAACTGGGGGTTCCATTGGCTGAATATTAATTTTTTGGCCTTACACATATTCTTATATTTCGATGGTTGGCATCAGTACTTCGGGGCTATTTAGATTAAAAGGTATTAAACACGGATGCAATTGCAATTATTGCTAGGAAAGTTTAATTTCTTTACTTTTGGCCATTGCGCCGAGTAGCGCATTTGTTAGGCGAATGCTTGATGCCACCTTTGGAGTGCATCAGCCTCCTCATTTTATTAAGCTTAATCATGAAATGAAAGAAAATATGCGGTTATGCCTCAAACAATTGCAAAATTTTAACGGTGAAGTGTACTAAATGTATTCTAGTCAGACTGAGTGGTCCTCAAACTTAGTCCTACAGTTGTTTACTTATGGTGCAGGTGCCCATAATCTGCGCTGCAGGTGATATTTTCAAGGGAATCGTGTCATTTTCTTGGCATGCAGAATGGCGTAAGACAAACATTCTTTTAGACATGACAACTCTAGAGCTGATACCAGTTGTTTTGGCTGTAAGTCTATAAAAAATGGTCATTATTCTCAACAAACATCCAGAGTTATGTTCCTGCTACGTCCTTTCATATTCGATGAATGTCGTATGTTATGATGAATGATGTATGTTAAAATGATGAATGATGTATGTTAAAAAAATTTGCTTTAGGACAGTCCACATAAAAACAAAATTAATACAAATGCTTATTCAATTTCTCGTAAACAGTGGCACCGCTTTCGGCGGAGAGCACCTCATGCACAGGCAACACCTTTGCCAGTTCCAGCAAGCTTTCAGCACCTAAACTTCAATCTGAAGTAGATAGACGCCTTCATCCAACAATCTCTCAAAACGCTTATAGGTCATACCAATTTCTGCAGTCATATTGGTCATAATATTTCTTGGCCGCCACCAATAGAGTACAGTTTGTAGCTTATTTGTCTGGAAAAGGATCAACATATGCAACTGTCTTACTAATGCCTAGGTCACATTTCCCGACCGGTTGCCGTAGACCGGTGGTAATCGGTAGTAATCCGTGGTGTTAACGATGTCCCAACATCGGTCCACATCGGCCAAGTAGTCCTTAAAATATCAGTCACATTATCCAGCGATGGGTATCCGATTGACAACCAATGCGTTTTATGAGGAAAAATGGCGTGGTTGCCGGCCGGACTTACAAAGGCTCAGCGATGCATTGCTAATCATAAAACAATGTTCCAGGATTATCGGCCGATGTATATTACATCGCTCATACATTAGTGAACATTGTTCGTAAATCGGTCGACTACGGGCCAATGTTTGGTCGAACATCGACCAATGATCGGTCGTTATCTGTTGAACACCACTAAACTCCCCGATGACCCCAGATTCAACGGATATTGGACAATGCTCGGGCATACATCGGTCGATCCTGGAAAGATGTGTTAATGATGGGTTGACGATGAGGAGAGATGTGAGGCATCGTTGGAGACATCGCTGATTTTTAACTACGAATTTTTTCCTACCGATGACCCCACCGATTTGCAAAAAAGACTCAGTCACTGTCCGACCACTAGTGGTGCCCGGCCGGCAACCACGCCATTTTCATCAAAAACACATCGGTTACTCATCGTATACCCCATCTTTGGATAATGTGACTTATACTTAAGCAGGTTTGTCTCTCATTGCAAAACTTCCATGTTATCAGGACCAAATCGACTTGTTTATTTTATCCAAGTTATAAGAAGGGTTAATGTAGAACCTACGTCGTATGCCATTATACCTAATGAATGTGTTTCGCATGTGCAAGATCCATTATGACGTCATAATTAATTCAATGTCACTTTTTACCGTACTTTACAACTTCTATAAAAATTCACAGAATTCAATTTAAAATCATGCCGAAAAATCTTCATTTAATCTATATATTTCTTGGTTATAATGCTTAATGATGATATATTTCCTGAATTAGAGAAAGTTGCAAGCAACTTTCATTTACTAGATCTTGACTACTGACCTTAATTTTTTGAGTTGACAAATCTAAGATCTAAGAATGAAATTACAATGTATACAATATACTGTAACAATGTAAAGTTATGTAACTAGTTGGAATGATTGCAAAATTCCTAAGAAATCTTGCCAACTTAACATATAGTGTAATATCCATTTTGTGATACAATGTACCTATCATGAAATGATGTGCATTTTTTTTATAACCATTTCTTCGTTATTCATATTCTTGGTGTTTGATTACAGATCCACTGGATAAAGTAAAATCAATCTCCTATGAAAGCATCCTCAGGAAATGTAAATTTAAGTTTGTTCAAATAATGACCCCTGGTTGTTGGTGGGTCACAATGGATGATCAAAGTTTTATAAAGGAATGTATAGGGATATATTAAATATGATAAAAAAACATGCCCACATGATTACAAAAAGTGATTAAAATATATACCTTTTGCCTCCAACTAATGAGACATGTTATTAAACGATGCTAATATTCTTGACCTTTTTGCACTTTCACGGGATATTATTAAATGACTGTTTGGGGGGTTACTTCAGATTAAAATGTTTATCAAAAATTGTTCTTTTTTATTTAAAAAGATCAAATTAATTAGAAAAATTGTAATTTTTATGAAAAGTAATTTGGCAAAATTTCAAATTAAATTGGGACGCCGAGCTATATATAAAAAGGTTAAAATAAATTGTGTGTACCGACAAGAAAAGCTCTAAATAGGCTAAAAAAATTATATGCAGACAGAAATGATGTACAAGGATTGAGTACCAATGTGTTCAAATGGTAGTAGCTTTGTAAAAATGCAAGGATTAAAATTGTTGACACTCAACTCTTGCGATACCCTAATACCCAATTTGTGGAAATTGCGTCTACGGATTTGGCATTATTTCTTAAGCTGACAGCTTAACTGCTCAGTTTAAGATTTCACTAATATATGAAAAGATATAAAAGTCATTTTATAGATAAGTAACTTCTTTGAATGATTTTAATATATTTGACGGAAAGAGACATGAAAATTCTATAGAAATGAAAGACATTTAGAGCATTGACAAAGCTTAAAGCCCGAGATAATAAACACCGCTTTCAGATTTACCTAGTCTGTATCCCCTGTCAATCAAATTGTTTAAGGTCCAACATTGGGTACTTGAAATGTAATTGTATGTAATTTTAAAAAACCATCGTTTTTGCTATTTTTTTACAATTGGATACAGAATGTACATTTGCTAAAAATAGGGCCAAGCAACTTTTTACGATGTCGAATTCTACTAATTTTATGATGAACAATAGACCATCAAGCTGTACAGGTAATACCCAAGGGCTTCCTGTGTATACTGTTTGTGTATAGGGGTTAGCGCTTCCCACGGTCTGCACGATCGTCAATACCTCGGGGTGCCACGCATGTAAAATTTAGTCCCTCCCCTTACCTGAGAAAACTGTACGGTTAAAAATCTCGGCCTTTAAATGATTGGAACATAAGTTGTCACGTCACCTTACGTCAAGCAATTGTTCCGTTAATGGTAGAACCGCAGTGTAAAATCCATTGTATTTTTTTTCAAACGTGAAGTAATTGACTTCATTTTTACAAGCTAATAATCAAATAATTGGAATTTATGCCAACCAAGTATTAATGAATTATATTTAGCCAGAGTCCGAGCTTGATTTGCGAAAATTAGACACAATACCCATATTGTGTGAAAAGGTCATTTATTCACAAAAAGTACATATCTCATACTATTGAATATTATATAATAGGCATATACAAAAATACATCATATGATATGATTGAATAAATGACATAGATTCGCAAAGGTGGGGATAAATATGTTGCCACCTAAAAACAAAAGCATCTAGAGATTCTGACAGAAAATGTGGGAGGTAAGTGGGCGGGATTTAAATCGTCCTTGCAGTGCGCAGCCCAATCAAGGAATGCCGCAAACGATTCAGACCCCTGGAAAATCCCGGGGCGACACATATTCAAAGACCAATTAAAAGCGCGCATTCCGAGGTATGCAAAATGATGCAGAGTTAACTGCGGCTAACAGCGAAGATTTACTCGCACTGAGTCATGTTTCATTTCCGGTAATAGATTACGCGTAAACTCTAGATGCTTGAGTTGAATAACAATATGACAAATACAAAATAAAATACTTATATCTAAACTTGTTGTCATAAACTATTTTATTTTCCCATAAAATTAATTTTATGCCAACCAAGTATTAATGAATTATATCCAGCCAGAGTCCGAGCTTGATTTGCGAAAATTAGACACAATACCCATATTGTGTGAAAAGGTCATTTATTCACAAAAAGTACATATCTCATACTATTGAATATTATATAATAGGCATATACAAAAATACATCATATGATATGATTGAATAAATGACATAGATTCGCAAAGGTGGGGATAAATATGTTGCCACCCATCACCTCTGAAAGAGGGGATCCCCCACCCGAGGACTCTGGCAGATATGACAAGTCAGAAACGGATATATTAAAAAAAAATTAAAATAAAATAATCTATAGCTAAAAGGAAAATTATACACACATATTGATATGCAGAATAATATAAGCGCTAATACCTTGCTTAACAAATCAAAACATTATCTTAATTAAACGTTACAGCTCAAAATGCATAAATGAAGATAAATCAGAGACAACCCTTGAAACATATCAATATAATTAGTTAGATGCAATCTTTAATGCTATTGAAAAGGTACACACATCAATAATTATATGTAATTTAATGACGGCAGGCAATGCTGTCCCAAGTTTCAAAGTTCAGCGTATCTCCAAATGTTCAAAATTGCTGATGCAAACCGATACCGACCAATTAAGAGTACATAAATGTCTAAAACTTCGCTGCTGACAGGCAATGCTGGCCCAGTCTCACATATAGTTAATTATGTTAGTGTAAGAAAGTAATTACTGGCAGGCAGTGCTAACCCAGCTTTAAAACAGAAACATATTAAGTACGTAATGTCAAAACTAGCAGGCAGTGCTGACCCAGTAAACAATTTGTGGTCACAGGTGGCAGGTAATACTGACCCATATACCAGGGAAATTAAAGATTGAATTAGCACTTCAAAAGTTATGCATACGAATGTACTTTAGAAATGCATCTGATTTCCATCTTCCCATATTCTGAATGACACTTAACGGAACTCCCCTTGCTGCGGCAGACGTGGCTGCTCCTATACGAAAACTATGACCTTTGTAAAATCTATTATCCAGACCTATAAATGAAACAGCTGATCCGAGAACTGAGTTAAAGAAAGAACGAGAAATAGGAGTTCCACATTTAAATTGAAACAAGGGACCTTTAGTGTGATTGAATGCCTTCACGTATTTGTAAAGTGCATAGACTGGGCAAGCCTGATTATTACACTGCCTTGGGATAAAAATAGTTTTAGGGTGTAGGTCACTATGTTTATAGTGAACAAGAATTATCGACATTCCCAATAATGATGCATTATCCCATTCAAAAGATAGATTTTCAAATTGCAAAACGGCCGAGGACTCCGATGACGACTTGACCGTAATCTCACCCACTCTTAAAAATGCGTAAAAGGCTAACAAAAACATTGCAGTTATCAGCAGTTGATTATCACAATTTGACACGACGTATGGAATTGATGAAATTAATCTTGTTAATATGTCTTTTGTTATTGGAAGTCTACAATCCACTGAACCCCTAATATTGTGCGCACCTTTCAAAATCTTTTTTATTAAGAAGTTGTTAGTAGGGTCATTCAGACTGTTGGCTTTGTGTACAAAACTAATCGCAGACATGTGTGTTGCTATTGTGGATGGGCTATAACCCTTCAAAAACAAATAGGCTATATATTGAGTCAACATCACATGGGAAGATGGAAATGCCTGACACTCTTGGAAATAAATGTTGCAAAACTGCACATAATTTTGAACAAATCTGTTATACGATGTAAATGTGGCGGATGACAGTGATGCCCTTAACAGGGATGTAACTAAACTATCAAGAAGTGATCTGGGATATTGGTTGGACAAGGGGCCAACCATGGTGCCAATTTGTGAGCTTTCTGAAAAAGAAAGCGAGAAAGGAGATCACAAATTATGTTATGTTTCCCCTTGATATGTTTAGCTCGGAAGAAGATGTTATATTTCAATGCGGCTAAAACTAAACGCCTCACCAATTTCATGACTATTTTGTTCTTTGATGAAGTTTTATTGATTATATCGACAACGGCGGCATTATCCGTAAAAAATAATATTCTATGGTTCTTTAAATAATGACCCCACAATTCCAAAGCTAACACTATAGGAAACAGTTCTTTGGCAGTAATATGCCAAGACTCCATGTCATTTGACCACTCGCCAGTGAACCATTTACAGCCAAAAACAGCTGCATAACCTCCATGCACACCTGCAGCATCAGAATATAATTTAATTGTATCTGATGAAACCCATTTATCAAATAAAAAACAGGACTTTCCGTTAAAATTATCAATAAAAGTAGACCAGGCATGCAAGTCTGACCTAGCTTCAGCATTAAGTGTAATGCGGTATGTCGGACAAGAATGTCCGGTTGTAAGGTCGATCAGCCTACGTAGGAAAGCCCTGCCTGGAATAACAACACTACAGGCAAAGTTTAATAACCCAATTAGTGACTGGAGCTCTTGTAAAGAAATGCTGCGTTTTTTCTTAAAAGTATGCAAAATACCAGATATTTTATCTAGGAAAGGACAAATCATGAATGACACGATATTTTCCTACTTCTTTTTTAGGAACCAAACCTAAAGGTGAACAAACAAAATTTGGAAAGGGGGGTTGATCATAAGGACCTCTATATCGACCTAATTTTATTTCCTTATTTATTTTTTCCCAGACAATTTCGGGGTTCTCAATAGCACTTTTATGATTTCTACATTTCAAAACTGACTGTATGGAAGGTCCAGCACCAATACGAAATCCAACGGAAAAACCCGAGAGTAAAAAATCTCTGTCAAATTTATTGTAGCCATTAAGATGATACGCTAACCTATCACACTTCACTGGTGTTTTGAGATTTTGGGGAAATTTGTGATTTCTTCGCAGAGGTACATGTGTCTGATGCATGCTTTTTGCCACAGTGTACGCACAGGTGTTTGAGTTTACACTCTTTGAAACCACACTGCCCTGTAGCACAGAATCTCCAGCAGAAACCTTTAGGGTATTCTGGTCTCTGCTGGATCCTGCCAAGAAAGGGGGCTTTGCCACGCTTTGAATTAGAGAAGAGGTTGTAAAGGCCAGATTTGTTCTGGCTTGTTGCCACCCGCCACAACTCATCATGCATAACTGACCACTCGAGTTTGTGGACTTGACGAAGTTTTCTGAACTCTTCGTCATAGAACCTTGCCGCCTGGAAACCAAAGTCTAATGCCAATTTTCTGATGTTGTTTCCATACTTTATTAGGTCTAAAGCGAGCGATGGGTATTTTGTAATATATAGGGACATGTAAATATCAAATGCATTGTTCCATTGATGGACATTGAACAGTGTCTTTATAGGAGTTGAATGACAGTTTGTTAGAAGTTTGACACCTGACGAAATATCATGCACTTCGTCAGGTCGCTTGACGTGTGGTAACAAGGCGGCAAGGTCTACATATACATCATCGAAAACGGAATTCTTAAGTGTGTCACTTACATGATAAGCTAATGGTAAAGCATTTTTGACAAGAGAAATGTTGCTAAAATTTACAGGTATTGTTGTACTACCTTCGACAGAACTAACAGATGGTAAATTATTGTCACTGGTGGCTGATGGTACAGGTTGGCTGATCGTAGAGCGTGAGGACAGGTTGCCAATTAAAGACAGCAGATCTTGCGGCATAGGTGTAACACTGGGCGGCTGGCTAGTGACAGTTTGTAAGTTTGGATGGTCGATGCCAGGCGTTGTTGAAGGAGCGGACACAGACTGGGTTGACGAAACGGGCTCATTAATAACGTTAACAGTAGAATTTTGAATTTTCTTAAGAAGGGCCTCTGCAATTTCGTCTGCGGAGGGAACATTTACGTGCTGAGAGGGAACCGATGAGTGTTGTTCAGGGACACACGGGTTAGGTGCATTGGGCGGAGCTGCCCTCTTTGAAGAACGCGCCCGTTTAGTATTTGATCCATTTTGGTCTTGCGGGGCCACCTGCACACGTTTTCTCCCTCTAGGCATGGTCACCTAAGTTAAGCAAAGTGTAGACACAATCAAATAAAGTTTTGTTCAATTTTTTAGCACCCATTGCCTGTAAATACCTTCAAGGTTAGGCAATATTCAGAAAATAATAAGACCCGAGAACCGTGTGCCACGAGCTTATAGAGGGCTCACGACCCACAATATACAACAGAGTGGGGATGTGAGCAACCGTAAATGCATAATATTTTATGCAACATAATAAAGAACAAAGGCACAAATCAAATGAGCAATTGTTCAACCACACTCACGTATGCTTCTCCTGTCAAGTATACATGTGAGCGACCATAAGCAAGGGTCACCCATAACAGGAACTTAATGCATACTAATGTGAGAAACCAATGAGATAAACACACACCACTGCTAAGTATTGCAGATAAAATGTGTACACACAACAGCTGTTGTGAAATATAAACAAGCAGCACAAAAGTCTAGGGTCAAATGATTGTCCGAATACCATAAACAACATCATTAAATTAAACAGTGTAAAATAATATTATCAGGGTGTTATGCCCTGTTAGATACATTAAAACTTAAAAACAACCACGTCTATGACAAATACCAATGGCAGATCTAATGCTCTTTGTATATTTCAGCATTCCTAATGGATTCAAATGCACCCCATCACAGAGCATAAGAGATCTGCTGTTTTGTCAAAAACCGCGGTGGTGCCAAAAGGTAATCTTTGGATTGCCTCGGCATAAATGTTCAATATGTTTGTTAACTTGACAAACAATGTTGTTAAAGAGTTTCCCGCAACGGCGAGAAAACCTTCGCAACAATTGACCAATGATAATATGCTTAACGTTGTAAGCTTGAACTATAAATGAGGCGAAAGAAACAATATCGCGCGCTAATTTTGCAGGATCCGAGTCAACTCGAATGTCATTGCCTCCGACCTGCAGAAAAAGCACTTGAGGTAAAAACTTCTCTAGGATATTCATATAACAAGGTTTTTGCAAACATTTCTGACCCAGTCGGACAGTTCCACCCCCAATTCCTTTAAAACTAACAAGAAATTGACCGGCATCGAGAGATAAATTTTTCCACTCTCTGTGAGATATGATAAATTCGTCAAGACGACGAATGAAGGAATGACCAAAAACTAACACCCGACAGGTCATAATGAATGCAAAAATATATTATAAAAGAATTATGGTTCGCCTATACCTTTTAAATCGTCCTTGCAGTGCGCAGCCCAATCAAGGAATGCCGCAAACGATTCAGACCCCTGGAAAATCCCGGGGCGACACATATTCAAAAGGACCAAAGTAATTGACTTCATTTTTACAAGCTAATAATCAAATAATTGGAATTTGATCATTCGTCATACCTCAAAACATACAACAATTTTTCCGCAAATAATGTGTTTGTGATCCTTTCTAACACCATTTGAACATGTTTTATTTTTTCGAAATATATCAAATTTGGATGATTTTGTTTACATGAACAATGTACCATGATTATAGGTCGGACCAATTCAAACCACTAAGAGTTGCAATATTAATGAGTTTTTGTAAGTCTTTTATATTGCAGTAAGATAGGAATTTTTGTCTTCATGTTTTTGACACATTTCAATATCAATAGTGCCACTTTCCCTGTCTTGTCTTCTATTTATGGCATCCTCACAATTTTCTTGAGTTTCCCCATTTTCATAAGAAGTGCTACATCCTTCAGAGTCAATGAGTTCTAAATACGATATATCCTCTGTCTGTGAAAGATTATAAACAATACCATCTGCTAAGGATGTGTTATTAATTTTCATATTTTTGGTTGTGTCTTCCATAATTGGATGTTCTAAATGGTCCGCATCAATTTCTTCATAGATTGGAATCGCCTTCGTATTTTCTTGATTTGGATTCAGTTCTAATATTTCCTGGCGATAACCCTGTTCCCTCAATGGTGTATACGAGTCTGCTGATGATTGTTTCATTTTTTGAAGAGATTTCCCACTTTTTCCTTGTTGGGAAAATTTTCTTTTGAATTTCTGTCCACAAAGATAAATGATAATACTAAAAACAATAATTAATAATAATCCTATTATTGCTGTTAACCATTGTTTGTTCAATCCATACAAAGCTTGCTTTGATTCAGTTTCTGTTGTCATTTTGTGCATTTCTGGGAGATCAGTTGTACCTTCCGTGTATTCAGCTTTTGGTGCTTAGATTGAAATTTAAAAAAAAAATGCTCAATGAATTTCTCCGCATATAATTATATTTTGTTCTTATCATATTTTTAGAAATCAATTCTCTCTTGCAAAATATTTTTCGATGTTAATTGTGTTCAATGATTACGAAACTAACAATGATAAAAAAAATTGATCAAACATACATGTTATCACACAGCCGAAGGAGAAGTCACAGAATTCGGGTGGACATTGACATTCTCCTTGACATTCCAGTCCAAAGCTAGGGTATCTGCATGTTTGACTACAATTTATCCCATCATAACCGGGTTTGCATGCTAAGAAAAGAAGAATCATTTACGTTTTTGTTAAAATTAGAATGAAATAAGATTTAAAGTATGACACTCGTGAAATTTGTTAAATAAAGGAATTTTTTGGAAGTATATTTTGGATAAGTACTTATATCGTATGACTCATAATTGCGGAGAAAATAGGTACGGTACAAATAAGTTGATCTTTTTGCATTTAAACTAACTCTTTGGTATATTACTTTAACCTTTATTATATTTTATTAAATGTAACCATGGCAATAAATAATATTTTTTTTTACACAAAATATATAGTTTAAATAATATTTATCATTGAAAATATCTTGCAAATTAATGCCCGTAAATTATTGTGTCACCTTTTTGCACTAAAAAGTAACATATTTAGGGTATTAACAACTTAAATAGGCAATAAAGAAATTTTATTAACTCAAGCTTTTAAAGATTTGATTGCTGATCAGTCACAAGTATCGAGGACTTTAAAATAATGAAAGAAAAAGTTGGTGTCATTGATGTTTATTTTGAAATATTGGTCAAAATATGTGATTTTCAGGCTGAAAATGGTATAAATTTTATCGAGACTTATTTAGCATATCTCAATTTTAAGGCAAACTTGGTCGAAAAAAGGTGTGAAAATTGTTCTAAAAATATAAATTAAGACATTTATTAGATATTCGTAGCAATATTATAACAAAAAAAATCTCTGAATAAAAGTATGTGAGGCTAAAGTTCCAAGATATTAAATCTAAAAAATTGCAGATTTACAGAATTATCTTCTAAATATCTTTCCACCACAAGAAATAGTCCCTCATAAATTTTGCTTCTTTGTATCTTTTTGAGCAGATTTTTTGTCGATTGTTAAAACATTAACACTGTTCAATTCAAATATGTTATGAAAATTGAATTTTAATAGATAGTTTTGAAGCAGGAGAATCTGCGTGAACTTTTCTAAAAAGCAGACGAGTGACATACATGTACCTTAACAAATAAATGCCAAATTCAGAGGGGTGAATCTATTGTTTTTTAAAGCATGATAAACATGATAAATTTGTCCTTAGTCTTAAAGATCAAAAAATACACTGGTTTATGCGTAAGTTATAGGAGCATGGCTTAATAAATCGATTTTGCCTCTTATATTTTTCAAAAAGAAAAATGTTTATGTATAAAATTAATTCTATGTTTTATTTATTTCTTCTCCTTCATAAAAATTTATACAAACGTGCGTTGATAGAATGTTCAATGCTCATGCCAATAATTGCATTTAGTTTTCCACCACAATCCTAAATTTTACTTCATATATTTCTGAGAAATAAGACATCATTTTCAACAATTCTTTCTTTAAATAGTTTTTCTTTTGTCTCCTTGCTACCAGATAAGTAAAGTACTACATGAAGCAAAGTAGTTTCAAAATGACAGACTTTGTTTGCAGTTTTTTTTTATTTATTTAAATATGTCTTACGTTTGCAACTTTGGCTCAAAGAATCCCAGGAAAATCCGAAACAGCAATCAGGTCCATTTTTCCTATGAGAAAAAAACGAAAGAATTACAAAATGAATATTCGTTACTGTACAAGCCTGACATCATTAACTTAAGGATAAAAAACATACCCTGTACATTTTGATAGTGCGTGAAATTGGAAAGACGCAATTACAATCAGTTTGTACAAAAGAAAGTCCATTCTATAATCTAATGAAGAATGGGTTGAAAATCCAATTAACGTTTAGGTTTTGGTATGATCATTATTCTTCCCGGTATCATTATTTCAATTTCCGCGTATTTAGGCCTAAATAAAATAATATTTGATTATTACATTATACTTTGCTTTATTTAAACAATAAAATGCTTTCTTTGTTTGTTGTTACTGGAATGAACGGAAGCAGCTGTTGCAGAAAAAATACATAACCCGCGTAAGCGGGTTATGTAAATTTTTTCTGCAATAGCTGCGACCGTTCATTCCAGTAACAACAAACAAAGAAAGACATTTTATTGTTTATATTTATATCCTTCCTTCTTATTAAGTTTTCAAAAACGTGAAACATAGAAATATACTTTTATTTTGTTGTAAGTTTCAAGATAGGAAGAGCCATTCAAGGTTACTTCCATATATGGAAGTTCAAACGTCATCAAATAAAATCGGTCACCAAAAAAGGTCACAGATTTTGAGTTCAAAGGAATAAAATAAGCCATCAAAATATGATTGTAAACACGATTTAATAAACAGTATTGAACATTTTTTTAAACAAATAATCAAAAAAGTAAGTTTGCAATGTTTTCATTTGCTGCATCTAAGTAGGTCGCGGAGTGTTTTTTTCAGTCTGTGTGTTTTGGCTCCTGCACCACGTGGTGATGGTGGAAATGGACTTCACAGTTCAGAAATGACGAATTCTGCACAAGTGCTGAGCTTCGGTTGGAAGATTTGCTGTTTAACGCAAGGTTGTTGAAAGATTGCGACGAGAGACCGGTAACAGCAGGTACTACAGTTCCATGAGTTGTAAATGGTTGATCAGGTCGAGGAAATTCGGATTCTGAGGTAGGCCTACCGACTTGTTCATTTATTGTAGGATTCATTATTTTGGACAAAGTGCAGCTAAGATTTTTTTTTCTGGGTCGATTTATATTTATTGAAAAGGGATGAGGCAGATTCATTTTTCAATTAATAGTTGGAGCATTCCTACAGGGCATGATTCAGTATCTGTAGCATACATGCGTTTATCAGTGTTCATTTCCACATTTCCTAAACCACCTTGGTGATTCTTTTGCTGTATCTCGTGGCTAAGTGTAACATATGCACCTGTGTCGTCGGATTGAAAAGAGAATGAATCCAATTTCAGTTGGTGATGAAATTCTTGGCCCCTAGAAATGAAGTGGATTGCAATATTGAAGTAGACACATTGTCGGAGAATGATTGGGTTAAGTTGCGCATCCTTGAAGTAAGTCGAATTTTTTTCCATATCACATTTTTCGATCAGGTCTTTGTGCTGTGTTGATTTTGAGGTGCCCTCCCTAACACGCTCTTTCAACAATCCATGTAGGACTCCATTAGATGTTTTAAAATCTTTGTCTTTAACAATGTCTATGTTTCTTTTTAGGTCTGCCAATTTTCGGTTTATAGCCCCTCTCAAATTTTTCAATGTATTTTTATGATAAAGTTCCCCATCTTTTAAGGGCCTAGCCTCACAGTAAAATTTCTCAAGGAGACTATTAAGTTGACTTGGTGATATTGCTTCTAAATCTACAGGCTCCCCTCTTCTCTCAATGCTCCAGTCTAATATGAAAGACAAGGTATATCCTAAATTATAATTATGCATGGAATGTTTTTGTTAGACTTCTACTACATATGAGATTTATTTTGGACAGAAATATTGACATTACATATTCATTTCACATTTAAATGCTGACATGGTGTATTGGCGCACACTTTCCTTTACAAAAAGGAATGAGGAACAGGTTCAATCCCTGTTGTTGGCTTTTTTTAAAATTAGAAATGAAAAGTAATGCCAATTACCACATATAAAAAAAATACTTTTTTGTATATTGCTTAAATTAAACATTTTTACATTTCCCAATTCTTACATGTATTTACCTTGAAACAATTTACATCCCCAGCTAGTGTTTTTCTTGGTTGCGAGAGTTTGGCGTGCTTCAAACAACCTGTTCACATCGTCGTCTGTACTTTCTTTAAATCTGTTGCCTGTTTTTTGCACATTGAGAGGGGTAGCAGGGGTCTCAGGCTTGGGGAGGTCAGAAAAGGCAGGGATACTGAGGTTTTCTGTGATATCTTCTAACTGACTACTGCACAACATGTCTAAGTTTTGAAAATCAATTGTCTCAAAATCGCAATCGTCACACTCCATTTCTATTTCATCAAAACCAAAGTGACCAAACTGATGCTGGCTCTGGGGAGAACTATCCATTGTATGGAAATATACATCACATTTGCAGACGATTGTGTATACAGTTATATTGGAAATGAAATGAAATAAAAAATGGCAACAAAATGAAGATTTATTTTTCATAATTTATTAAAATTTCGACTGACACGATAATAAGCACCGTCAAAATACGTTTGTTTACATTTAGATGTACTTTTAAAAAGTAGTCCAAAGAATGTGTATATTCATACGCGGGCAGATTACTTTGGGAAAAACCCGGATTATCTGTGTTAGGAATAGTGACTTGTTTATGCAGGGATGAACGCAATGGGTTTTCTTAAGAAATAAATAAGAAAATATTCAGTGGATGTAAATATATAACTATCAAAAACTCATAGAAAGTAGATTTCAAAAATTGGGACGGCTCACGGTAGCTCAGTCGGTAGAGCGCTCGCTCCGTGATCGGGAGGTCGTGAGTTCGTATCTCGGCCGCAACTGACCTAGTCGTTAAAGTGGGTAGTGACTGTTTCTTCGGGTCCTTCGGATGAGACCTTAAAAACCAGGCCCCGTGTCAGCGGCAGGCGTTGGCACGATAAAGATCCCTCACTGCTCAATGGGCCTGAGTGCCGAGTAAAGGTCAAAATTTGAAGCCCTTCACCGGTATACGGTGACGCCTCCATATGAGTGAAAAATTCTCAAAAGGGACGTTAAACACAAAACAATCAATCATCAAAAATTGGGGTTGAATTCATATTTTCTGTTTACAAATCTATAAACAAAATTGATGTTTTATGGTTTATTGAATTACCTTGAATTAAAATATTTGCTATAGTTTTTAAATTTTATTCTTATTATTTGATATATTCCATACGGAAGCCCCTTAAGGCCAGACAAAAGAAAGAAATATTTTATTGCGTTTAATCACAATAATTATTGCGTTTAAACGCAAAACATTGCATGGAACCTTTAAGAACCCTCTCTACACTGCCCGGTAAAAAGGTCTGATTCTTTGGTACAGGTTTTTTTTCTGTATTTGTAATGATCTTCCCTTAAATCTAAATTCCAATAAGTAGTAATTTACAGTAAATGACTCATCTTGTAATCAATATAAAAAAACTTTTTTTTTTCTTTTTTAAAAGCAAAGAAAAAATAATTGTCATGTATTTTCTCCATAGAACTTATTTATGTTCACTGATACTCTGTCGTGTTTGAACATGTTTTCTGGGGGTAAATGATACGTACCATACATTGCAAATTAAGTCTAGATAGGTTCAATCTTAACACATTTTTTATCAGTTTAATTTTCTTAATTTCCTAATATGCTTTGCACTAGTGTTAAAATATCCACATCTGATTCACACCACTACTCGAATATATTGTTGCACAGTACCTCTGAAGTTTCTCCTTCAATACTATTCATATATAAGTGAGAGGTAATACAAGACTCAAGGAAGAACATTTACTGAAACCTGATATGCATCTTTGATTGTAAGGAATTTTTTGACGTCTTGGAATGCAATATAGATATGGTATATGTAATTCAAATTCATTCTGGTAGTTATCAAAACATATTCAAATCTGCCATATGATTTTGAAGAATTACCTCATTGAAAAGGGAAATGTGAGTATAGGTTTGATTACCACTAGTAAAATTGAAAACCATTTCATCTTAAGCTTTAAGTAACAAAAACAAATTCCACGATTTATTTTTACAATTAAGAGTTATTCCAAAGTCGAATGTCTCATTTCACAATATTATTACAGGGTTCTGATATGCCATACATGTATTTCTATCTATGTTGGCGACAATGTTGCGTTTGAATGTCTTTCACATTGAATATAAAAATAGGATTTTGTATTCTAGAACGAAATATCAAAGTTTCGGAAAAATTTGATATGAGGAAAAAATGTAGCTTATCTATTTTGTACTTACTATAGGTTTACAAGTATTGATATTATATAACTGTACGTGTTAAATTTGCAATGCCCTTTTTCAATAATTATTACAATATTCCACGTTCACTTCCGATCATGCACTGCAAAGTGGAAATGAAATTTGCTTGCAAACTCTTACATCCGTTAGACACTAAAATAGATAAGTTATGTTCAAGGTCTCGTCGCGTATGGATACGGTAATGTTAATCGGAAATAATGTTATCACTGGATTTCCTTTGTCCCTGCATTTATTTTGGTATGTGAAGTAAACACCAATTACTGTAACAGTTAGGTTATAGGCATCCTTTTTAGTTGTTGCTAAATTCCATCTCGTTAATCCGAATGGGTCATAACAAATAATTAACACTAGTTTTAAAAAAAAATATTTCTAAGTGCTTAAACAAAATCTTTTTATCAAGAACAAGAGGGTAATGTTTTCCAGAATTGATATGCAAGCTTATCTTAATGTAGTGCAAAAGATGATGTGCCATATGATCTTAATATACTATTTCTACGCTTGCACTCGAAGACAATTGTTTAATAAGTAGACTTTGTAAAGAATCAATTTCTCCTCTCCATGATCAGAGATTGCTGGGAGATTGCCCCCTCTCTATTAGTGAATGAGAATTTCATTTGCACATACATATCTTGGTCAAAACAATAGACACTGAAATTTCTTGCGTATTGTAATAAATTAAAGTCATTTTCAAACCATTTTAAGTTTGAAATATTTATGTTAATTAAGAGTTAAAATAATTGACGTGAACCACGTGCCTGTGATAATATATAATCGAAAAAATCAATTTGAATTTTTATTTATTCTTCAGATTGGACAATCCCCATCGGTAAGCAATCCTTTTGAAATGATAATAAGAATAATATAAGGTAAATTCCTTGGGCATGCATATTTTTGTACTGTATAAAGAAATGGATATCAAAATACTTTTTGCGTTGAAATAAATACCATTTAGAATTTTTTTCTTTTACTTCTGTCTTAAATCTACAACCAGAATGATTGTAGATTAATTATTATTCATCGGTAGAAAAAAGAGCCCATGGGGTATATTTATTGAAACTTATTTTTTATTTTTTTCTTTAAATCATGACTCTGGGGGTATTGAATTGATCTGATCTGATAAGCAGTGTTTGTGAAGAAATGAATCTGGAGAGTTTTCTTTTTCTTGCTATTTATTTACCTACTCTTCATTTATTTTCAGCACAATTAAGAGTCATTCTCTGCAATGTATTGAAATTTTATATAGGAGCTATGGAACGCATAGTCTCAGAATTTCTCCAAATTCTCTATGATGAAAGTCTGTGATACCCTTAACTAAAATCGGGCAAACTCGGTTGTTTTGATGTGCGTTATAGCTACCATGGCAACATGTCTTAAATGTAAAAGAAAAAAGACATTTTTAACATGCTAAGAATCCCATAGATTTTATCAAGGCTCAGTAAAGATTTAAAGTAGCTGAAAATATCAAATTTCCCGGCTGTTATCATGCCAACATAAAGAGATAGCAACTAAAATCTTTCAGAGATTTGTGTCAGGTACTAAGAATGGGTAACAATTTAACAAAATCACCATGCATTGCAAAGAAGTAAAAGTGGCTACAGAGAATGGCTCTTATTTTTTTCTTCGAGAACTTGTTTCAGAGGTACTTGTATTATTGCATATTTATATGAGAAGTTTATGTTTAAGTTTGATGCAGTCCTACTTTTGCCGATTAAATTGCTGAATAAAAATGAATAACAGGAAAAAAGATAATATCCGATCAGATCACGTGACGAAAATAAATCACTGATTAGTTTTTAGTAGCTTTAAATTTCCTTAAAGTATTTTGGGGAGAATAATTTTTACTCTATCCTTTCTCTATTCAAGCTCAAAAAGCAGGGAAATAACGTTCAAACTTTCAAATATTGAAGCTACTGTACATCTCTAATTAACACGTATATGCATCAATGAGATAAATGAGAACCTTTCCATGAAAATATATTAATTTACGAAATGTCATATTTTACTTATCATATACCCAGCCATGTACCTTGAAAAGTAAAAAAAGAAATGGAAGCCTGAGTTATTCGACTGAATAAAATTATTTTACAAAAATTATTCCCATTTGTAGTAGTTTGATATGCTCTAATTGTTTTCTCATTTATTATTATTTATGGTATCTTTTCAGTTATAGGGAATCTTAGTGTAACCTATCAATTAAAATCATGAAATTAACAAATTTTACAATTATTATGAATATAGAAAGGCATGTTTGTCATTAAAAGGGTTGGCTATCTTATATAGTACTAAAGGAGAAGAGGCAGATCTGACAATAAATACATTGCTATGTATCATATATAACAAATAAACCTGCAAAAATCTCTTAGTCGCAGAAATTAAATAATCCTTAACATATTTAAGGTACAAAAACGTGCGTTTTAATGTTTTAAGAACAGATGATACAAACAAAAAATAGATGCCTAGATTAATATATACTGTAAAACGAGAATATTTGGCGCACTACTAATTTTAGCGCCTTTGGCGCAAGAGCCCCTGAGCGCTAAAATTTATTGTGCGCTAAAGGATTTCTAAATATCATTTTTTGTATGTGTTCAAAGCTTTTACATAAGTACATCTAAACTGGAAAGCGTGATTACGTAATGTCAAAGGGTCATTGGATTTTATATACACACTAGCACTGCACATGTTCGGAAGACAGAAATTTCTGCCAAATTATAATTTAATTAAACTATTGTTACCCCGGTAGTTGTTACCCGATTATTATCATTAGCACCTTCAAAGTTTGGCTTCTCGGCGTGTCAGTCATCTATCGCCTCGAAGTAAACAATCATGGCGATTGAGCTTGCAGACAATACCTGATTAGAATTACTGTTTTATCTAAGATATTTTCTGTCGATGCATGCATTGTTTTAATGTGATTTAAATGAGTAAATACTCCATTTCTTTTAATTGAAAATAGAAATAAAATAAATTCTTTTAACATTGTACCACGCCCATGTGATAGCAACACGTACCGCAGTTAAGGTAATGAATGTTTACTGATATACGGGAATACTAATGTGTTTCCGTGCTTGACTAACCAAAAAGTCAAACACGGGTGCGGATAAAAAAACCAAAATGTAACATTTATGTATTTTACTGACAAGTGCAAGCGCTAAAATTTATTTGCGCCAATGCATTCCCACTTGCGTTTGCGCTAAAATACGTATGCGCCAAATTTTCTCGTTTTACAGTACATGGTTTATGTGCTGGCTTAATATCATTGCAAATGATGCAAATGATAAATTTTTCTAGAATATAAAGAAATCGTAAACCTTCAGTGATGTTTAAAAGTGTGTTCATCCTTATTAATCTTTACAAATATTTTCACTTTAAATTCCATTCTTATAAAAATTTGAATACAATTAAAATTAAAAATACGCGGTGAAAGTAATTCATTTTGTTCTTTTGAACATGACCATAGTTGTCATTTTCAAATTCTTTGACAAAAGTGTGTTTGTATCATCTGTCCTTAATACTTTCTTTATTTTCTTTTTCATAATGTTGATTAAAACAAGTATAACGTCTCATATTTCCGGAGAATAGAATAACTTTACAAAGTCACAAGATCGATAAAGTGCATTCTCCTGTATATTAAATAACAAAAAAGGTAGTCGAATAAAGCTAAAGATTTTCTTTTCAGTACACATGGACCGAAATAGTTAAATAGCCCAGCTCAGATAACATTCCGCCGACGGTAATCGTTAGCATAAAACGCATAAGGAGTCTCAGGTAAGACAATGCACTTCAGTTAATTTCTTACATGCTTTTTTATTGAATTGCAACATCTAAAAACAAAAAAAAAATTCTTCTTTTAATTAGCAATGTCAGTTAATGTAATTTGCAGAATCCAAAAAAATATATATATTTAGGGTCTTCTTTGCATTAGACAATAGTTTGCAACTTGGGAATTCTGTAGCACAATAAAAAATTCAGTCGGGCGCCTTTAAGCAATGTCCGTTTTATCTAGCTGGAATATTTATAAATTTACTTGAATTTGTGATGTCATTCAAATGATGCAAAAATTATGAAAAGTATCTGCTTGCTGTACATTTCACGGTTAAATGCACCTGACCTCATTTGATGAAACAATGGAAAATAAATATATTTATACTTTATACATTATCCCATTCTCTCTCTCTATATATATAAATATAAAGAGAGGGAGAAGGTGTTCATATGTTTCATGATACTCGATTACTTTTAGATTTATTTCTCTTCTTTTAGTTTCGTTTTTCCATGTTTTTTTTTATTCCATGAAAACTTATAAATAGAATAGATAGAAATCTATTTATGGAAACATCAAAATGTCTGCGATAGGCCGGATAAGGCATATTGTTGTAAGATAAATAATTATACTCTTATTTGACTTTTTGATAGGACAAAATTTCAGTTTCAATACGAATATACTAAGTCTACATAATAGTCTAATACGAGTACATCAAATCGTAACTTTGTTCATAAAAAAACTCAAAAACTTCATGTGCAAAGCTCTATGTGTTGTATTTCAATGTAATTTTTTTTAGCTGAAATGAAGATGCAATTCATGGTGCTTCTTGTCATTTTCTTAGAAACAGCAGTAAGTAAATAAAATTTTGTAAAATATCAATTTAATTTTTTTTTACATCAATTGTAGCTTTTTATTTCATTTTTCTTGTGCAAATTAATGTCTTTTAAGAATTAAAGATATACATGTAGATGATTTCATCTTTTCTTGTAATAAAGTAATGTATGTTTTATTTGCTCGTACATCATTCAAAGAAGTTTATATGTATTTATGTCTATTCGTACTAATAGGAGATAAAACTCGTAAAAACAACATGTCCAGCTTCGGTTCCAACAATTCGATATGTATCGTCCTGTCCCAGTAATGAAGAGGCATGGAAAATAGCCGAATCAAAAAAGAATTGCAAAAGTTTAGCTGATATTCAGAAATGTGTTGCAGATCCCTCTAAATTTAAGTATCACTGTCTTGTGAACAGCTATTTGAATGCAACTTTAGAAGTGTGTGCACCAATCCGGTTTGCCTCAGGTAATTATCAATAATAATAATAATAATAATGATAAATTCTAGATTTTGTTCAAAAGATGTGATGAATGATATTTAATACAACTGTATTGTAAATAAATTCATTCTTAATAGGTTACTGTGCCGATTTCAATACCCTGCAAATAAAAGTGACGGAAAATTATAATATTGACTGTACACAGCTAAATCCCGCATGTCCTCAAAGATATGTATCTACAGATATATATAAATGTAAGTTTCTTTGACCAAACAAATTATGCAAATGTCTCAATTAAAATAGCTAACAAAATGAATATTATATTTGTTATTTTAAGACCCATCCTGCTACAAACTGAATGAAAATCATGACACAACTGCAAATTCCACTCAATCAGCTGAATACAGCACAGTGACAGACTTTTCAACAACAACGTTTGTACACAACACTAAGGAAACGAGGTTTGTATCATAAGTATTGTAAATGGTAAAGATTGAAGCACACTTCTCAACATTATAGTCACAAATAAGTCCTTTGGATATAAGTTTGTTCTAAAATCTCAAAGAACAAACTCTACATTAAGATGTATTAGCTTAGTGTAATTTATTTTTTAAAAATTAAGCCATCCATTTACTAGATATTTTAACATTGTCAGATACACTTTTCAAATATAGTGAAGTATTTTAAAATACTCCTGCATTTAGTCTTGTCCAGATTTTTAAAAAGAGGGCTAGAAATAACTTCTAACTGCAAATAATTACTATTTGGTCCAGCCTAGTTTTTAACTTATTCCAAATAAAATATCCTGGCCTTCACGAAAATGGCGTTAAAAAGGTCAAAATGGCGATTCAAAATGGCAGACATCAAATTTTTCTAATGTTCTCTTAATGTCGTTCAAAAAAGAGAAACATTGTGTGAATATCTCACGGTGTGTAATGCAACTATGCGAATGATAATAGATTGTTTATATTATTACTTCAACTCAGAAAATTTAAATTAATTTTCTCTGATTTATTTGTCTATTGTTTCTGTATTCTGCTTTGTTCAGGATTTTACATTTGCAAATATCCATACACTGCAGATTTGTATTTTTCCTCTGCATCTCACTATTCGACAACTGAATGATGGTGCAGCTTTAAGATATAAGTCAAAATGGCGATTCAAAACGGCCGGTAATCATTTTTTTTCAAATTATTTCTTAGTGTTTAAGTAGGAGAAATTTTAAAGGATGAGTGGATATCTTACAGAGCGTAGTACAAAGATGAATGACAATAGAGCACTAATATTATTACTTTTATTCGGAAAATTTGATCGGTTTAATTTGAAATGTGTTTATTCGCTCAAAATGGCGATTCAAAATGACAAACACTCGAATTTCATAGAATTCTATAGTACTCACACTTCTTAATTCTGAGTCGTTTTGCAGAAATGAATTTATTATAATTTGTTTTTTTTAATTAATGAAATTATGTTCAAATGTTCCATTATAGTTTGAGGAAATTGTTGTTAATGACGTATGATTTTTATGTCTTTGTTTAATTACTTTTATTATTAAGATAAACTTCTGACATTTTTTCCCTAATCATCTTCCTATTCTACAAGTGCATGATGGTGCATCTGTAATTTACAATTCAAATTTTCGGAAGAATCTCTGCAGTGACCCATTCATAAGTTTGCAGCAAAGAACCAAGAACATCTATCACATCTGTTCGCTCAAAGTAATGTGAGGCTATCACTACACATGCCGAATCTTAAAACCACATACTGCCTTGCTTTGCATGCATATATAAAGAATGTGAAGCGTAATTTCTATTGAATAATTTTTTATGCATAAAAGTGGACACTGAGTATTTGTTGTGCAACTTAAAAATGATGTTTTTTGAAATCAGTTAATTTTCTTTCTCCTCAGTCTTCTATTGGCATGTACTACAATGAGTGAATTATATTCAATATACATGTATATATTTTCTGAAGCTCTGGAAAATACAGATTTATCGTTGGAACAATCGCAGGATTTAAAAAGGTTCCATTCACATTAGACAGTTGTCTACCTCTAGAAAGAATAAGCAATAGTAAATCAATGTATGACATGCTGGTATGATAGCCAGAGGTGCTAGAGGGTACTCAACAACAGTACTAGAGCACTGCTTGGAGTTCAAAAGACTGCTTCTTCACTCAGCGAAGAATTACTAAAGCAATATCACCACATTTCAATCTATCTTCAACCATCCAAAAAAATCTTCCCCTCCCTCCCTTCCAAAAACAGCGAGCACTAACAATGTTTTTAATAATGGTATATAGGAGGAGACGGGATATAGTTTTTTTTAGGTAAATCAAAGCTAAAAGCCAGAGGAATTTCTCTTGGTGCCCTTTTCTTCTGAGTTTAGCCGATTATATTGATTAATTCATTTTATGAGCAAACAAAAACATATTAGCAAAGTTTTATTTTTTTTGGAAATAGTTCAAAAAAAAACTATATTTGAGAGTTTCCAAATGTTTTCCTCATATTTGACCGTGTTCCAAAGCCTTTAAATCCCTTCCACCAAAAATCACCCCTGATTCGCTGTCATTATGAATTCGCACTTCCACGTCCCTCAAATCACCATCGAATATCACTGATAAATATGTTGTTAGGTTTCATCGAACCCTTTGTACAAGATTTTGAAATTAGCACTTGTAAGAGCTTAGTATTATCCCCCTAACATCTATTCCAGCTTTAAATGCTATATGTTTCAGTCTGTCTACGGAAGTTTGGTCTTTTCAACACTTAAAGTACAACACCTTTAGGCTCATATGTAAAAAGTATATATTTTGTGTCCCAAAACCGTGTACAAAAAGAGAAAATTCTCTGATTTTAAAGTATTTTGTGACCGTTTAGATTCGTTGTCTTTTGGGGTAGAAAGGTCATTCTAGCTATCCCTAGCTCTCTTTGGTTGTGGTCTATCATTTTATAAATCCTAAGTTTTGTTGCACAAGACCTTCCACATGAACATAAAACATTTAATTTTTCTACACTGGGCTAAAAATACTATTAGAATTTCCAACAACTGATATGATTTTAATTAGCAACCATCGAACTACAATGCTCACTCTTCTTTATGCTCGGGGAATACGAGCTTACATGTAAGTGGCATATTGTCCTTTAAACAGTAATTATTGTATATTGTTATACCTTTAGAAATTTGTTCCTATACAATTCTATCCGAAAAAAAGTCTAACATATTTAATGTTTTGCTGAGCGGGCATAAAAAAATCGATGTTGGACCGCTGAGTGAGATGTTGGACCGCTTACGTCACAGAATGGGCGGTGCTTAATCTCATTTTCATTCGCTGGTGTTAAACATGGAAAGATTTGATGTTACATCACGGAATAAAGTACAAAATACATGTAAATTAAAAAATATATAAAATAAAATAAAATGAAAGGTATAACAAAACATTTATTGACTGAGTTCTCGGGCAAAATGAGTTTTGTCGGACCCTCGAACCAAACTGTCTGCCTTCGGCCTACGGCCTCAGGCAGACAGTTTGGTTCTTGGGTCCGACGAAACGCATGTTGCCCTTGAACTCAGTCAATAAATGTATATTATTAACTTTTTTACATAGAAAAACACATGGTGAGACAGGTAATAATTAAAAATGATTTCGGAATTATCGACAAAAGTAATTATATAAAGACATGCAGTAAAAACAATATCCTCCAACTTTAATTGAACATTAGAACATTATTCTATCAATTAAAAAAGATGTAATAAATTTATTCTCTGCAAAACGACTCAGAATTAAGAAGTGTGAGTATTCTAAGGAATTCGTCATTTTGAACCGCCATTTTGAGCTAATTAACACACATAAAATTTAAACGATCGAATTTCTCGAATAAAAGTGATAATATTAGTGCTCTATTGTCATTTTAGTTGTTGTACTACGCTCAGTAAGATATTCATAAATCCTTTCTCCCATTTGAACATTAAGAAATAATTTGAAAAAAATGAATATTCGCCGTTTTGAATCGCCATTTTGACTTATAACTAAAAGCTGCACCATCATTCAGTTGTCGAATAGTGAGATGCAGAGGAAAAATACAATTCTGCAGTGTATGGATTTTTGCAAATGTAAAATCCTGAACAAAGCAGAATACTGAAACAATAGACAAATAAATCAGAGAAAATTACATTCGAATTAAATGTAGAAACGACTAAATTTTCTGAGTTAAAGTAATAACATTACCAATCTATTATAATGTTCATAGTTGCATTACACACTGTGAGATAATCACACATTACATGTATATTTTTGTTTGAATGTTTTGAAAAGAACATTAGAAAAATTTGACGCCATTTTCATGAAGGCCAGCATATTTTCGGATTCAGCATAATCGAAATAGGTTAATAAACTTCGCTGGACCAAATAATGATTATTTGCCGTTAGAAGTATTTTCCTATAAATCTGACCGGACTAATTTAAATGTTTTATGTAAATGCATGATGTGTTTATTTCAGGTCCTTTTACATTGCTGTAGTTGTATTGGGTGTTCTGTTATTTATTGCTTTTTTCATCGGTGTTTCTCTTGCTGTCTACAAATTTCGCAAAAAATTCATATGTAAGTAATCCAGAAAAAATATCGCAGAAAAAAATATTTAAAAAATCATGAAATATGTCGGTATAGTTTTTAATCTAACTTCACCCAATATGCAATACATTGTTCTTTTTTAGAACTCTATTTACTGTGTGCGTTAACCCCCACCCTCAAAATTGCTGAAGAAAAAAAATAACTACAACTAATAAAATATATTTTTTTCATTCCATGGCTTCATATATTGTATAATATCATAATACTACATACACTTTTTAAACAATTTACAGTCCACCGAATGTCAAAGAACCCTTTAGATGATACAGGTGAGCCGATTTAAGTAAATGCTGCTTTAATTGTTGTCTAACGCATGGCTTTCGCTTTGGGCCATATGAGACATATGTCCTGGAGATAACAAAATTTTTGTCTTGAACCTTATTTATTAATCCCCTACCGGTGAAACCGGAGAGGACCATATGTTTCCTCTGCGTCTGTCCGTCCGACCGTCTGTATTTCCGTCTGTCCGTCTAGCTGTACGTCCCCGTCTGTCTGTCAGTCTGTTGCACATGGTTTTCCGCACTTTTTTCCTAAACACTGACAGATATTGAGCTGATTTTTGGTACGTTGATGTATCTTGATGGACTACAGATCTAATTTGAATACCGTTCCACTTCAATGATTTTTAATGGAAATACGGCCTCTTCAATGTTTCAGGCATTTCCGCACTTTTTTAAACGCTTGCAGATATTGAGCTGATTTTCAGTATGAGACTCACCCAGCTAAGTTAAGGCTGCCGGTAAAATATCAAACAGTTTAAACTGTAGTTACTTCTCTGAACTACCTAGATATGACGTCATAATAGCATATGACGTCAAGTCACTGCATACTTGTGCTGACATGACGGGGAAAGTGTCATAATCATTACATAGCATGTAGATTTAATTTGGAGACTTTTTGTTAAATTCAAATGTACAGTGTAAGGATTGTATTTTAAGCTCAAGTGTGTTGTTATGACTTGAACATTTAAAATTTAAAAATATCCTTATTCCTTGTCCGATATGCACATATTCAAACAGTAGCAAAAAATATGTGTGAAACGCTCCACCTTACACGTCCGTAGACAGAGTTGAAATTTATGAATCGTGTATATATTGGACTGGCACGGGGGATTGTGTGTAGTTTAGCCATTTTTGTATAAATCGCGATGAATTAAGAGTGGAAAATACGCAAGTGAGCAAGTTGAATTTCTCGTAAAATATTTCTAAACGAGAAGAAGCTAAACCTGCCCACAGCACTTTCTATATACAGGAGATCACGATGAATTGATCTATGTAACAAACTCTGTACAATATTTTTGCTTTGCACTTGCGCTGAAGCGATTTTTGAGCAACTATTAGGAATTTCATAAATCTCCGTCATGTGTTCAATATAGTCATGTGTCATCACAAAAATGCGTTAAAATAAAACCTGATTATTCTATTATTTTAAGTTGACTACAATTTCAAACAAGGATTACATATCAAAATTAATATCTAGCACAAAGTATAATGTATATTTTCAAAGCATTGTAAGCCTTCGGACAGTCTTATCATTACTGCGTTACCTTCATTATTTATAGACCACGTTTATATTTCGTTCTGTTTAATTGATTTTTTAAAGAATTGTGGTATTTTTTAAATTGTATAATAGGGTTCATTATAGGGTTCGTGATGCAATAAATTTATGTCGTGATGCACTAAATTCATGTTCTAAACGAGATTGTCATGAATTGAAACTTGCTAGATACCTTGATTACGCTTATTATGTTAAGGCAGCATATGGACCAGAATTCGGCACATTAACACTTTTTTATAATTATGTAACTCTAATAAATTGGAAAAGTCAAGCATAAAACTTTTGTGTAATTATGTATTCTATAAATGCATTCATCCTTTGCTACATATTTTTTTTTATTTTTGTCCTTGGTTTCTTTTTTCATTTCATTCACTGTTTATTGTAGATGCCATGGTAAAATTTTTTAATGATGATGCAGAAGAAGCAAAACCAGAAACATACCTCACAGGTTTAGTGTTAAAGTTTAACAACATTCCATTGTTTTAGAAACTGTATCAGTTTTAATATGGGTCAAATTTTATCAAAACGATATGTGCTGCATTTATGAGGATTTGATTTTGCTGTTAAAATGTGCCGTCAAGATCAATTTGTATTTAATTTTAATCTTTATAGTGAGTTTAACTCAAAGAAAGTATTTAATTGATTGAGAAATGATTTCTGTGCAATTGAATGAAAGAATTATAAAATAAATCAATGTTGTATAGGACAATAAAAAAGTAACTTTGCATCAATCTAAGCACATAAATGGTTCTTCCATCCCAACGACAGAAGCATAGTTTTAAAGGTGACCAACAATATTTGGCTCAACAACTCCCCACGTAAAGAATATTCTCCCTTAGATAATAGTATACTATGTATAAATTACCAAATTAGAATGCAAATTTAGTTTGTAACAGGCATCTCTTTAAAAATCAAACAAAACTTCTGTTCAAAACATATTTAATTCATAAATTACTTGTCAATGTTTATACAGAATAATACAAAACAAAAGGTTAATGGTAACATACGAAAAACAAAGATTTTCCATGAAAAATGTTTTACGTCTATATCAGATTGATTAAACATAATTTGTTGACAATTAAACTACCTATTTTCTTTCATTATAGATATCCTAGAGGATAATATTGAAGAAAAGGGGTTTGAGCAGGGGGAAGATGATGTTGGGAACAAATATTACACACTTGTTCCGTGAGTAAAATTACTTTGGGGTTTCCATATTTTTTTCATATTTGTTTTAATTTAATCGAAAATTGTCATCAGAGTTTACGATCTAAGCGTAATAAATGTAAAAAAAAATGTAAAACAATTCTCTTTCTTTAAGGAAAGACAAAAGTGACATAACAGATGAAGAGGAAGGCAAAAATGGTTTGAATTTCATTCACATTAATATGGTGGGGACCCTGAAGTCCGCACATAAAATATATAAGCGAGGTTAAAACGATTGCCATGAGCTTATGTCAAGCTACGCAGAGTTATGTTCAAAATACGATGTAGTAACGATATCGACACATTACTTTTTTATAGTTTACTACAATATTTCTCTATTTTTGTGTGTCTATTACAATACTTCCTGTCAGTATCCACGAAAATGCATCAAATCATGTTTGTCCAAAGAATTATGGTTTCCATCCTTGATATTATCAATTTCAGTTAAGTGTGCACTTTTGCATTACGTCACAACCTACGATGACAGCTGCGCTCAAGATAAATAGTACAACTAAAAGCCTCCAAACCGCAAGTTAACGACTGGGAGTTTCTTCTAACCCCTAATTGGTTGCTCGTGCAACAAACAATTTCCGTGTCCTCTGTTGATAAAATGAGTCGACCAATCACGGGGCAGGGCCTTGAATGGTTTACGTTGGATGCATTTCTTGAAAAAGATTGTTACATAATGCAGAGCGGCACACTTAACTTACGAGTAACTGAAATTAATAATATTGTGTTTTTAACATGTGTTACTTAAAAACACTTTTTATCACTTTAATAAAACAAAGATTGTACCTGCCTTTGATATCGACGATATAGTACCGATATATAAATCATGACTGTAATAAACATATTACATTACCAACCTTTACCCGAAACAAAACATTTTTTTAACATATCTCAAGACTATATCTTCAGTGTTTCTTCATGCAACGCTTGTGTATATTTTCTTTCTGACAGAAAAATTTTCTGTACTCTCGATATCAACGGTATCGTATTGATATCGAATCGTGATTGTTAAAACATATTTAACAACTTTCTTCCCTAACCCAACATCTTACTCTGAACCTAATCCAAAAAATACTAGAGTTACAATCCCTAACCCTTTTTAATCATAAATTATTTTCATATTCATACCAATAATGAATCAATTTTGACTTCGTAAATTTATGTTATACTTCATTGTGAAAATAAATTGTACATATAGGATCAATATCGATACGATATTGACATGGTATTGTCGATATCAACTACATCAACATAGCAAAAATACTCACGTATAGTAAAATGTATTTCCATTAATAGCACTAATCATGATCGATACGATATCAACATAATGTTGTCAATATCCTTGATGTAAACATCGAATTGCTCTTGGACATGTTTTGGCATGCATGAGCAAGAATGCTAGTGAGAATCATCAGTGGGCGTGCTTTCCAAGCTTAACATTCACGTGTTAGAGCAGAGCGTAAAACGCTATCTGGTGAGAGAATCGACATTTGAATTAATCTAAGCCTTTAGATCATTTTGCTCTTTTTGAATTACACCAGAAGAGCTGATGCAATTTTAATGTTTCCATCGTCCGTCTGTCTTAAAACAATTTTCTTCGAACAGTTTTGGTCTGATTTCAATATACAACTTGGCACACAAGTACACTACACTACGATACATAGTTCTCTGTATATGTCTTTGATTCGATTAACGCGGTGTTGTCATGGGTACTAAAAATAGACATTTCTGTAAAATGCATTCAATATGCAACTCTTTCTACAGTTTTAGTCTGATTTCAATATAATTTGGCGCACAAGTAGATTACAATAAGATACAACATTCTTTGAATTAGTTTTTGACTTCGATGAACGGTGTTGCCATGGATACTGAAATAGAAACTTTTGCGAAATAATTTAGAAAAGCTATTCTTCTTATAAATTTAATCTGATTATAATATTTTGCTGCATGTAAGCAGACTACACTAAGATAAAAACATGACTGTACTAGTAATTGTTTTATTGGGTTTCTTATTATTATTTTGATGAATGATGTTCAGGGTTCTCCACATTAGAAAATTCACTATGAAGGAAGCTGCGTGAAGGCCAAATGTGTCCAAAAACACAAATGCGTTTTAGACTTCCTAATCTTCATTAATCAATGATTGGTTTTACTTTTTTTAAACTTACCCACTACAACACAAAAAGAACACTTCTTAAACATGTTAAAGTTAGGAAAATACTAATTAGGGATTTATCCCGTATCTTACTTCAAAAATATACCAAAAATTGTCCAGTAAGCATGGCAATATTTTTTCAGAAATTAATAATTATAAGAATTGTAGCCTGTTACATACATGACATATGAAATGTTTGTTTTTTTTTCTTCAATATGACCATAACTGATGAATTGGTAGTATTTTTAAGTTAACACACAAAGGAACATTTGGACCTGTCACCAGTGTCCTTTTTATCTAAACATTTTATTTTTCTAGATATTGCATTTTTCATCAAGTTTTGTTTACTTCTCCACGTTATATATACTTAGTGCTAAAAATAGCGCCACGCGACGTTTCATAACAAAGAGAAGTAACTTTAAAACTAAGACTAAGACGGCGATTAAAACTAAGACGGTGATTGAAACGTAGGTACTATGCATATTTTATCAAAAAGATAAAGTTAAAGCTTAAAAAACAGAGCATGGGAAATTTATTAAATACAAAGAAATAAGAAATTGTTACAGAGTATTTTTTTCTCGCGTAGCAACTTGAAACGCATGCATTACGATTATCAATCAATTAATTGTCAACCTTTATAAACCCGTTATCTAATCATGCAGTGAACATGTTGAAGTTTCCAAAAATTATTTACATGTGTACAGGACAATAAACTTTCCAAAAATTGATCATTTGATCAGCTAATTGACTCTCCATTGATTGTCACACTTCACAGCATCATATGAGTCGCTGATTAACGACGTGTTTGTTTAGCACAGTCCACTTACCTTCGAGGCATGCCAGGTGCATGGCAGTCGTAGCATAAACACAATTAAATACTCAAGTCATTAAAAAAGTAGGTGTCAGGATTTAAATGCAACAAAATTTAACCATGGCGGCTACTGATTTTAACCATGGTGCAGCTCGTTTAACCATGGAGCACGACAATGGAAATTAAAATTGGAACAACATAGGACCAATGCACAGAAAAGCCCATCATATACTGTTAAAAGATTGTTACGGTTGCATTACAAACAGTTTTCACGTTATGATGGAAACAAGCTTCACCCATTCTCAATATAAGGGCACAAATGCCTCTCTGATTTTTTAAAAAATGAAGTTCAAGAAAACAATTTTTCTATCAATTATCTTTGAAAGAATGTATCTGAAGATTTTGTTTCCAGATTTTTTTTCATCAAATTATAATACATGGAATAATGACAAGACGATAAAGCAGAGGGTGATTTTATTCAGAAATGTCGCTTGAAATGTACGTTACTCTTACTTCAATGTCCAAAAAGATATGTAAAAAAAAAATGTAGTCATTAAAATCACAATTGGAATAGCTCATCTTAACACCAGCACATCTTACCAACTCTGTCAGCAACATATTTTCTCGGCATACGAACGTGCGTTTGATTTTTCCTTTCAAAAGACAATGGTTACTTTTTAATCCAGATGTATAAAAACATTTTTTTAATATATGCTTTAAATTCTTCTCTCTGTTTTGTTTAGAGCGATCAGTTTGGAATCTTGTCATTTTTCATAGATACTGGAACCTAACATGTACATGTAGAAAAATTCTATTTTGTAGTTACTATCTTTTTTAACATATATCCATGCCAATTTAGAAAACTACGTAAATGTAACGTACATTTCAAGATATATTTCTGTTTAATAAAAAGCTTAAAATTCATCTGAAAATTCATTGTTTTGATTCAGTTATTTAAAAAAAAGATTCTCTATGTAATCACATTGTGTTATATGTAGCAAACACCACTATAAAGATACGATTGCCTCAGAATATGAGTAGGTAACGTACATTTCAAGCTTGTAATAATATGTAAATTAGTAATAAGAAAATTTTGAAAAAAAAGCAATTATTGACATAAAATTCATTTCAATGAAGCGTTTTAAGGCAGTAATGTAAGAAATCATAATGTAACAAACGAGGTTATTTGTCATTAACTACATGAATGTCACGTCACTTCGGTAACGTTCATTTCACATATTATTGGAGAGTCCCCTCCACCTCAGTTCATTACCATTCTTTTGTGCTGTTTCGCTGAAATTGACACCGGTCGTAGCCTAGTTACTTCTACCTGTGTGCAAGGGTACAGACAAAAAAATATAAGAGTCAGACGTATTTTGCTATGATCTAACATATGCTCGTGTTTGGCCATTGAAACTGAACATAAATCTATTCCGAATATATCCATCGACAGTATGTAAACAATTTCATTTAGTATGTTGCAACATCGTTTTTCAAAACACAAACATACGTGCTTTTCAGCAGATCTGGAAAAATATAACCCAAAATGCAATGATTCAAACAAAACTGAGTATTGTGTGCCTTTCAGTATTTGAAATGTACGTGACCGTCTTGTGTTCTGGGTTTAGGCCTATTTGTTTTGTTGTTCTTTTTTTTCAATTTTTTGTTTCTTTTTTTTTTTTACCAATTATAAGCCTATACATACCTTGTTTAAATTATCAACAACAATTAAATTATAATATTGACGAAAAGTCGCATATTAAAAGTAAACAAACTGCAATAAGGTTGCCAAAGATGAATTTAAGACACTTAGAAATAAATTTTGTAGCATGTGGTAACAGTCTAAAACATTTACGAGGATTGGGGGTGCATTTAGATGGATTTATGTGGCCAGTTGTCAAATGGATTGTAACGATAATTTTGTTTCGCTCGTGTAAACGCAATTCATTGACTAAATTTAAAAAAAATGTCAGTTAGAAATACGTGAAATGTACGTTACCATACGTAACGTACATTTCAAATATAAAAATCAATTCTCTTCCACAAGCATACGTTAGACACGCAATATATTGATACTATTTGAACTTGCATATCATAAGAAATGCATCATACAGGTTTCGTATTCAGAAATATATACCAGGTATCAAAATTATTTTACATATAATTGACCTTAATATATTTTTTTTCCTCAGCAGAAACGTTTCTTTTCATTAATTTTGGGATTTAGCCGACCTCCGACCTTTGAAACTTTCCTTTGTGTACACATTCGACTGTGTGAAAGTATGAGAATACATGAAAATTCGTGCGAGATTCACTTAATTCGAATTTCATGGTAACGTACATTTCAGTAACGTACATTTCAAATGATCACTTTTCATGTAAAAAATAATTTTTAATTGTGTTAATCAAATCGTCTTTGCCAGTTTACAGGGTACAAGGGGTTGCTTATTCAGAGTCGTCTCATATTTTCTTCTTAATATATATTCTTAATGGAAAAATATAGGTAACGTACATTTCTTTCTTATCTCTACGATTGAAAATGTCTTTCATTCCGTAAACACATTTAAAAAAGTTGCTCAAATTGTTCAATTTCATGTTACATTATCTAAGTAGGAGTAATTAATCTATTGAAATCTCAAATTTAGCCCATCAATAAGTAAAGGAGAACAAAACTATCAGGTGTATAATCTTTGTGTTTGCTTTTAATGTGGTTGAAATAAAATTAAGCGACAGGGACATTGCACAATAAAAATTATTTATTATCACAAAGAAAATGTATTTATTGTTATGAAAAGAAATATATATGATACAAGGTTTAACTTATCAGAAAATTTTTACTTAAGAATCAAAACTATATATTACACAGAGGGGATTCAGAATAATATTTGCCTCGGCGACAGTAACGTACATTTCAAATAGGCTACTATATTTGAATTTGGAACTCCTTAAAAACCCTTTCAGATTGATAATTATATGAATTCTTATTCATTGTTATATGACTATTTATAATGTTGATTTAAAAATTACTTCAGTGGTATTTCTTTCAAATGAAAATGAGGCGACATTATTTGAGCCCTTATATTGAGAATGGGTGGCTTATGCTTTTTTTTTTAAAAAAGCATAAGCTTGTTGTCATCATAACGTGTAAACTATATATAAATACCAAGTAGTTCTTTGTACTTCATATTAGAACTATATATGGACTTTCAAGCCAATATATTCAAATTTCCTGATCTGTCCGCAAAATATTATATCAGGCTTTTCAAAAGAACCTAAAATCTACAATTCTCCCCAGAAACAATCCTACCTTAACTATGGGATATTTTTCTATATGGTAAAGTTATGGAAACACCAAAAAAAAATATCTAAAGAACTATTAACTGTGTATTTTGGCAAAAAAGGCAAAGTCAAGTAAATATCTTGTTATATTAAAGACTTTTAAGAAGTCAAAAGATTTTTCATAAAATTTTAGCGAATTTTGGGCCATGAAAACTGTATGCTGGTTGCCATGGTAACCATGCATGGGCCATTGTTATCATTTAATATGATTTTCTAAGAAGATCTGAAGCTCGCTAGTCGGAAAAAAAGAAACGGGCGATTAGAGATACAGTGCCACTGTGCAAAGTGAAAAAAAGATGTAGAGTATCTATATTGTACAAAAAATTTGCTCCGTGTCTTGAATTATTTCTCCGTATGCCAATTATAAAGTTGATACCTCCAAATCTTACTTAACCTGTCTTTCTAACAATGAATAACTACTTACACAATAAAATATTGCCAAAAAGCACGCTTAATAGCCCTTCTGAGCCTGCAACTGGGACAGCGCATCCCAAATGTCGCCTGTTTATACTGCCACTTCGGTTAAAAAAACATTTCGGTCAAGCTTACTTCGTGCATGACATGTATTTTTCATGTATATATGAGGTATTGTTCAGAAGCAGTATGCAAAAAAATGTATGGAACATGTACATGATAAAGGTTTGAAATAAACATATATTTATTGAGTGTGATTTTACCTCTCTGGTTGTCCACCCCAATTTTTTTTTTCAGACCAGATACATGTAGTTATCGTTTTGCAGCCAATAATCCCCTTATATTATATGTCATCAAATGTTAAAGTGACTTTAAATATTGGACTTCTATGTGAAATAAAGTAATTACTTACTATAATATATCAAAGCATGCTTAAACAGTAATTTGAACAAATGTTAATTTTATACTTGTAGTGCCTATTGCAGAAAACGCTACTGAGTTGCTGGTATCTTCCAACGAAGGTAATTCTAATATCACATGGTGCTATCTATATAAATACTTAGTACTTAATTGTGTTGCAATATTAAATTCTTAAATTCTGAAAAAAGTATATGCTGGATCAAGAAGTATAATATGAAGGGTGATCAAAAAGTTCGCGAACTACCTTTACATCTACAAAATCAAATTCAAAATAAAATGAAAAAATATAGCAAAACCCGAGTTCTATAAATAGCATATTTTGAATAATGTTTTGCTCCTTGCTTGTGGCGTCACAATCTGAAGATGACGTCAATATGTAGATGACTTGTGACAAAAAATGGTTGAAACAGTCGTACTTGAGCAACTAACGGCAGTAAAGTTTTAGATGTATCTTTGAAATCTCTTTCCTGTAGCCTATATCAATTTGTACATAGTTAAATAATACAAAAGACGTCATAGAAATTATATCAATGATTGACTAAATGATGATTTTAGGGAAGGAAGGGAGATGATAAAAATGATATTGTTCTGTTGCCTAGTGAAAACAAGCTGGGAAAGAGATATTTTTAGCTAAGCATTCAGATTTATATAAAGTCACCAATTTACAGTTTAAAAAATAGTGAAATATGTTCGTAAAAATATAATAATTAAACACCTAATATATAGTTTACTTTAGATTCTACACATACTGTAAACGTATTATATTTGGTTTTGTATTCATTTGAGCGTTTTGGGCGGAGAGAAACTTACGATAATTCAAGTACAACGCTAAATGTCTTGTACTTATATAAATAAGTAAAAACATAAAGAAATGCGCTAAATCAAATCTACGCCTACTTGTTCAAAAATCAATTTTCGCCAAATATCGTACACGCTAAATGTTATACATTTACAGTATTAGATATGATAAAAAAAAAAAAAAAAAAGAGGCGCCCGTACTTTATCCACACTGAATAAACGACTCTCCCAAGCAGTGGACTTGGATTTTGATGGTTGTCATGCTCATTCTAGGAAAGTATTTTCCTATCCAGTCATCTTGTTGCTGAGATTGGGCCATTTCTGACAAATTTACTGTTCTTATTCATGTTATTATGAAAGTTTTCATGCATGGAAAGAAATATAAGACTTAGAAATATCTTATAGATCACATGTTTCGTGCTTGGACAGAACCATGGCAGATGTGCATTTAAATCAGAGATGATTGAATTGAAACATGTACAACGAATACTGAAGCTAAATATTGTTTTTTTTATGACAGTTATTAATTTATTCGCGAAAATTTTTTATCACCCCTCGTGTGTTATTTTAGTACCTTTAAAAACTAAAAACTAAAAATTATAAACCTTTCAGAAAGAAATGACACTATTCATATATAAATTATCAAAAATAGCCAGTTAAAAATTAACAAGAAATGATAAGTGTAATCACTTTTGCTTGATATCTAGTAATTTTTGCTTGATGTCTAATGCTTTCTTCTCATTTCATGAGATACTGAACTACGTTCATTTCCTGAAATATTCCAAGATATCTACATAAAAACTCTTTACCTTGTTATTTCAAAGGGATTTCAAAATATTGTTTATTTTAAATTCTCTTAAAATTGTTTACATCTTTAATTGTTGTAATATTTTCCCTTTTAAGAATCTACAAAAAAATTTCTTGAGAATGCCGTATCTGCAGATAAATTCTACGAAGAGACAAAAGTATACAAAAAAGTCGAAAATGTATTCACAACAAATAATGTAGTCATACTGACAGGACCTCCAGGATTCGGAAAGACGCAGACAGCCATCCACCTGATGATGCCTCTCAGGAAGGACTGGGTAATTCGTAAAGTGGAAAATTATTTTGAACTAAACTACATCGAACGTGCAAAAAACACAGTTATTTTCATAGATAACATATTCTATGGTAAATCAAATGAATTCACAAAATGGATGAAACCTCTTGCTAAGCTTAACACGATTATAAGAGGCATGGAAAGAAAAAATACAAAATCAGAAGAAAACAAAGGAGGTGAGAAAATGGAAGAAATAAAAAGAGAATGTGAAATAAAAGATGAAATAAAAGAAGATGGTACAAAAGACCAAAATAAATGTAGGAGAATAAAAGTCATCATTACGGCTAGATCTGATAAAGTTGAAGAGGCCTGTGAATTAATGAAGAAAAGGGCAATATTCAGGGAGGACTGTATCGTAAATTTGTCACAATATGAATTGGAAAATGAGGAGAAAAAAAGAATTCTGACAAAACAATTCACATTTGCAAACGAAAAAAAGAAGATTGAAATTCCAGATTTCAAAGATCTTTTCTGGGACTGGGAAAAAGTCTTAAAATCTAAAGCACACATCGGTTTTCCTTTGTGTGCTCATTTATTTGCATTTGAAGAGGCATTTCGAAAAAAAGGAGAAGATTTCTTTTCGACGCCGACGCAAATAGTTTTAAGGCAAATTGAAGATGTTGTTCAGAATGACAAAACTAACAGAGTAAAAACTTTACTCCTTTTTTTACTTCTTATTGAAATACATAATAGAAATAAAGATCAGAAGCTTAAGTCTTCGCAGGACATCATCAAGAACGAAAAAGATTGTGCCGATTTTCTAAAAAAGACTTGTAGACTTGGTGAACATTTTCACCCCCTTAACTTTAAAAAATTACCTAACATTGCTGCGGATTTAACCTGGTCTTTATTGCGCAAAACAGGAGAAAATTCCTTTCAATTCATTCATCAGAGCGTTTTCGATGCAGTAGAAACTTACATTTTCCGGTCGTTTCCAAATAAATCAATTGCTCTTCTTCCATTGGATGTTATAGAGGAACAAACAAATGACAAAGAAGGGATCACCTGGATGAAAGATGAGCATTTTAGATATTTGGCCAAAAGGTTTATTGCCGAGATTAAATGCGGAAAGAGTTCGCATATCTGCAAATGTGATATTTTAAAAAGGTCAGAATTTATTCAGTTTTTTTGTGAGGAAGTCTCGATACTTGATGAAAGAGGTCTAATTGATTTGTTAACTGCAAAAAGTGTGGCATCACCTCAACTTCCAATAATTTTCTGGTTGGGACGCAGTGAGAGTACACAACTATTTCAAAATCTTATTTCAATTATGGAACAAAAAACCCATGAAAAAATTGACTCCGTTGATCATATTTATTATTTTTTATTTGGAGAATGCACAAAAGGTGAAAGCCCCGAATCTATATTTACCGATGACAAATGTAGAGACATAAAAAAATCAGTTTTGACCTTTAAAGATAAAACAAGGAATACTATTCTTCATATTCTGATTCAGTCTAAGATGGTGGAAGACGACCTTGCAACCAAAATTCTCAAACAATTGACACATGAAGAAAAAGACAATGTAGATATCAATGCCAAGAACAGAGACCGGAAAACTCCGTTGATGCTTGCCGTAACTTGGCCCCTCAGTCGGAAGCATGTCATTGAAGAATTGGTCAAGCACGACTGTGATGTTAAAAGTACAGATCGTAAAGAGAATTCCGTTTTTCATTACTGTGTTGATGCAGATACTGATGACTTGACTTGTGCAAATGTGATAAATACCCTTTTAAGCACCAAAGAAAAATTACTCGTAGATCTTTCTACAGACAACACTGATGGTTTAACTCCTTTGAATTTAGCTTGTAGAAACACTAGAAATAGTAGAATTTTAAGCATATGTAGCCTACTTCATTGCGGTGATTCTTCCAAGCAAGAAGACAATACACAAAATGAAAAGACGCATTTCCCTTCTAAAAATGAAAAGAAGAGAGTGGGAAAGGTAAATTATTCATATGAGCAGGTAAACAAAATAGACAGCGAAGGGAGGAATCCCATTTTTAATGCTGTTTCGTGCTTCACAGTAGAAGATGAATTAGTGGAGATGGAGCGGTTACTTCGAGTTTGTATATTGTTGCTATATGGAGCTGACCCACACGTCAAGAGTGATGACGGAGATAAATCTGCTGTTACATTTTGCATGGAAAAATCCTACAGCGACCTGGAAGAAATTATGGCATCAATTAAAAATACCAGTAAAAATGAAAAGAAATCGACAGAATCTCTTATGATCGATGCTATAACAAAAGGGTTAAAGCGACTTTCAAAAAATCATGCCATTGGTGACCATATCGAAATAACGATGAAGTTTTCAAACAACATCCAAATATCAGAGGAACTGAAGAACGTTCTTTCAAAAGCTGTGCAGTACATGGCAAAAGCACAGTTTAACCAGAACTCAGAAAAGTAAACTTTGAAGCACTGTTTCCAGTACTTTTGTCACATTGACTGTTATTAAGGCACTTTTAAGGCCTGTGTTTAAAACTGAATTGTTCGTTATTTGGTAGTCTCTCAAGATCAATGAAAATTATACAATAGTTTCAAGCCTCAACTTTTCGATTATTATTTAATTACAAATTTTATATTTAAGAACATCATAATATTTAAACCTTGTTTGCGTCATTATATTATATTTTTTACTATGAAGCTCAGCATTTTAGTCCTCGATAACGTAAAATAAGAAGAGTGTGGAGTCAGAAGTCGTCAATAAAATGCATCTTTCGTTTCATTTATTTTGAGATATTACAAATGTTTTTGATACTGTTAATGAATGAGACCCATCACTTCGGTTAAAAAAAAAATTTTCTTGACATTTATATGTAGATTTCATGCGAAAATGAAATTTATAATTATGTCTAGATATTTTTTATGAGTGCATGGCAAACATGTGAGTAGACATGCAACACTCTTGAAAGAAGTTTGTTACTTCAAGTTTTAAGGATAATTGAAAGAAAGATAATAATAATAAAGATATTATATTTCAAAATGAAAGAATTATTATCAAATCCGTGTATTAAAGAGAAATTATACAAAACATATAATAGTGATAATAAAAGAAATATTCTAAATATCGTATAATTGCGTTAATCAGGTCTTGAAAATAATCCGCGAATTTATTCATGCTCATTTTAAAATTTATCTTTTATCAAATTTTCTTCCATTTTTTTTTAATACTAATATATATATACAGTACCAAAACAAGATTATTAATAAAGTTATATGTTATTTGAATTTTGGGTCGCGTGTCTTCTTGTGCCTGCCGTATGGTTAATATGAATTGTCACAAGATCCTACATTTGTATTTAGATTGAATGTACATACTACATCAATTAGATTTTGTACATGCATTACCTTTGTTAGCAGATATTCACATTTTCCTTTTGTTCCTGTATCAATATTTTGTGTATAATATATATTGTGTTATACAGGAGAGGATTTCTGAGTTTTAAGAACGTGTGTCCAATTCTTTTGCTTTGACATCTAAACAATAAAATATGTTGAAATCAAAATCCTACATTTGTTACTGCAAATAGATATTTGATATGTTCTTAATGACATAAAACTGCTAAAATTAATTGCATTCAAATACGCCTAATCAGACTCACTCTTGTTCTCACGATGAAATGAAAGAAAAAGTGAGCAAACTCACATACTCCACGCTCCCCCAAAACTCAAAGTGCTAAATATCCAGGAAAAAAATAAAGGAATCGGAATTTCCCGGTAATATGCACATCTACACATTATGTCCTAAATACCTGCAAAGTCTGACAAAATTGTGTGCGGCGGTTTATGAGGAGTTGCACTGACAAAAAAACAGGACTGAGAGACAGACGGGTCAAAAACATTATACCTCACGCAACTTCTTGCGCGGAGTATAATTACAATTAATACTGCTGATTGTAAATAATTATTCATATTTTGAAAAATCTTTCTTCTCCAAGTTACATTCATACAAACTTATTAAGTAATCATAATTATGTAAATATATGTAGTGCACTGTTCTTCCTTATATATGCCAGTTTATATATATTTGTTCAAATGGTGATTGTAATCTAATTCGCCCCATGCGGGCTCATCAGTAGATTTGAAATTCAACTTCAAATCTACTGATGAGCCCGCATATATATATATATATATATATATATATATATATATATATATATATATATATATATATATATATATATATATATATATATATATATATATATATATATTAGAGTATTGTCTGTCAATGTAAATCTGTTTTTGAGACAAAGTCAAGTAGAACAAAATGTGTTGGTGAAACACTATGCGCCCCGGCGGCAACAAAGTTAAAAAAAATCTATTTTTAGCATATCTTTCATAGTCAAGGTCACAAGGTCATATACCTTGGTGTCATTCGAAAGAACTTAATGGGTGGAGTATTCACATCAAATATGAAGTCCCTTTCTCCTATTGTTCAAAAGTTAAGGCAAAAAGTGTAAAAAGCTATTTTTAGCATATAGGTCACAGTCAAGGTCACAAGATCATTGACCTTGTTGACTTTTCAAGGAACTTTATTAGTGGCGTAAGTATACCAAATATGAAGTCCCTATCTCCTATGGTTCAAAAGTTTTGACAAACAGTGGAAAAAGCTATTTTTAGCATATAGGTCACAGTCAAGGTCACAAGGTCATTGATCTTGATGTCATTTGAAAGGACTTTATTAGTGGTGTATGCATACCAAATATGAAGTCTCTATCTCTCAAAAGTTATGGCGAAGGTTAAAGTTGATGACAGACAGACAAACAAACAGATAAACAGACGAACAGACAGGACAAAAACAATATTGATCCGGGCACATAAATAATGTTAGATGATTGTTATAAATTTTAATTATTTTAAACTTGTACAGTATTTTTGCAGAAATGATCCTTGTAAAAACAAGAATAGAAAGAAATAAAATCATAATATTCATAATAGACTTACATCTTTTATATCTGTATAAAAGTATGTGTTACATGTAATAATGAAAGGATTTTTTCCAAAGCAATCCATAATCATTTGTTTAAGACTTTTTAGTTTTTACAGATTACTGTGAACCAAAATACTAAATAAGTTTAATCATAAAAAATAGAAGATCATTGTACATGTTTATCCATAAATGAAAAAAAGCAAATTACAACAAAGAATTACATTTTATAAGGAACCAGATAAATTTTTTTTCAAATAAAATACTTTACTTTTATCAAATGAAAGTAGTTAGTTGAAATAGGTAGAAACCTGGTGTTGATGCCAATTGTTATTGCATAATTAGAACTGGGTATTGGCCCGAGATTTCATATTGCCATATATTGCAATATTTTCAACGTAATAAAAATTACATTTTTTCACTATATTTACTTTAATTTACAAGCAGAATGTACATAACTAAGATAAATAACCAACACGGAAAAAAATCTTAAAAGTTATGCTCTGAAATGTTCCCACAAAACAACTTCTGTCTTAATGTTTGGCTTAATAACAAAGTTTCATAAGTCCATTTTTATATTTAATGACAAAATTCCTTAATCTAAGCATATTGCCAATATATCGGTATTACAAAATCGTATTGTGATACAATATCTTTTGTCATTGTATTGCAATATATTGAAATATCGATATTATTGCCCAGCCCTATGCATAATGCATAAACAAACATTTAAGTAAAAATAAGGAACAGATTTACAATGAAAACAATTGATGCTCAACGTAAGGATGACATCAATCAACATATCAAATGTACACATAAAATTATTCATGTAAATTAGTATTATGTGGCAAATATTAAAATGCAAAATAAAAATTCCAGAATTTAAGATATGCATGAAAAATTGATATATCATTTGGAAAGTAAAAGAATCAGATGTAATACTTGTACAAATCAATTAATCCCATCTCACTCTATTGTTACTTATTAAATGAACTAATATAAATTCTACATTCTGTAGTTAATCATTTTAGCTACAAGTGCAGCAATTGTCCTATATTGTTATGCTTGCAATAGAAATGCAATTTTGTCAATCATAAAGAAAGTTAAGGTTCACGTTATTATGAGGTCACAACTTTCACAAAAAAAAAAAGAAAAAGAAAAAAAATAATAGTGTTAGGCATCCTTATGTGACTTTGTGTAGGAAAATAAAATGACATGGGAAATAGTCTAAAGTGTACAAAAGAACAATTGATCCAGGAACTTTTGTGTGTATAGAGGATTAATCTAGTAGGCAAAATTACACTTGAAAGGACTTTTTATAATGTCTTCATAAACTACAGTGAATGTATGATGTTAAGTGCATGAAAAAGAATTATCAAATGATAAAATTCAAATTATTAGCAACAAATATGATAATTCACAAACAGTGAATTTAATATTAATGCCATAGTGCATATAAAAATAAGCTTTGAATCTGATGTACCTTTATATAAGGAGGTGATCTTATGAAAATGAAAAAAAACAGGAATGGGTACAGATGACAAAACAATTAAACTGATATGAATAACATTTTGCACATTTTACAAGAACAGTTGGACTTCAGTACATGTATTTTTAAATATCAATATCTCCTATACTACATCAAAGTGTTTTGAAAGTCCCAGTCATGTTTTATTTTAGAACATTTTAATCTCTTTATCTCAAATCTTTAGATATCTTTGTTTATATTAATTGGTCCCAGTGAGTTTACGATAATGAGGACTGACTGTATATAACAACCATACAATAACAAGATTTTCTTTTCAATAAAATTTACAACAAGAAAAGCATCAGTATAAAATATAAAGTTACACAATTGGAATGAATTAAAAAATATAAACAATTGGAATGAATTTCAAAATATATATTTATAAAAATTATCAAAAATGATATGTTTTTGAAGTCATTATATATTCCTTTGAAAAACAATGGCACAACCTTGAAGATATAAAATAGCTTCTTTTTCAAAAGTTTTCATAGCTTGTATAAAAATCTCACTAATAAAAGGCTAAAAATCATAACTATTGGATTGTATATGACATGATTGCCAGCATTGCACTTGTTGCCTTTGCAAAAGCAGTAGTTAACAGCTCGTTGGTAGGTGGTGATAAATTTCTTACAACCGATGTAGTCTGTAACTGGCTCCAACACTGAAAAAAAAAGACCGAGACCTTTAAAAATACTGCTTATAATCACACTTTACAAGACTGTATTTTCACAAGGGATATAAATCTGATTATTCATTACAATGCACAAGTGGAGAGAACTTAAGTGATGATGTATATATATATTTTTTTTCAAATGAAAAATTGCTTTGAAGTTCTTTGCATTAAAAATGTTCAATATTTCTTTAACCATTACTTTAAACATCTCATACTTTAAGATGAATTAAATTTTGGATTTTTTGTGAATCTTTTGAGGAATCTCTCATATTGATTAAAAACATTCAGATAAAAGAAAAAAACATTCAATTAATAAAAGTGATAATGACCTGTTCCCAAGCTTTGTAGCACTCTATAATATTCAATCTGGGAGTAACATTTTCTTCTGGCGACCTGATATTCTACAGAATAAAATGAAGATTTACAGAAAAAACAAATATTAATGCAATCAAAATAGCACACATCCTATTTGATTTTATTTGCTCCTTAAACATGTTAAAGCAGTTGATTTAAACAATATTAATTTTATTCAGAAAACTGACTGCATTGGCCAGCAAGCAAACTGCCTTTGAATACCCTCTCTATATAAGGTGAGGTCATGGGTAACAAATAAAGTGAACTGAGTTAATATTTATAAATATAACAAACAGTTGATGAATTGTCTGTGTTTTTCGATGCCAGATACATGTTGAGCAAATTTTTTTCACATTCATTTGATTTGAATTATTATCATTTGCATAATTATACAGTGTATAAATGTTCAAAGTTATCTCAAGACATGTTAAAATATTATCATGCACTCATTATTAATCATTGTCAATCTGTGCTTTCGTTTCGTCAAGCAGCCTCCAAATACACTATATCAAATGCAAAAATTGAGGTTTGTTTTCAATTTGATAATGTGGAAGGGGGACATAACTCTTAATAAATTCGCCTAATAATCTTAACTACAACATATTATCATTTTCTACATCACTTTCAGTTACCAAAACCTCACCAACCACATTCTTCACAAGTGACCCTCTTGTTGCCAAGTTTTACAGAAACAGTTAAAGGACCAATTAACATTAAATTCAGATAAACCTATTCTGAATGAAATAATTTTTCACAATTGTTTTTTTATTTTTCTAAATTATCACTTAAAACCTACCATCGTCCCACTCTTTGGAGCAGACATGACACCCTGTTTCTGTTCCTACCCCGGAGTCCTCGGGTTTGAATGGTTCCACATTACAGTAACTACAGGAGTAACAGGTCAGACCATTGGTTTCTTTGTCGTAGTCATTCCCACTGCCTGGACCCTGTCCCCCGGGGATCACAATCTGCTCATCCCAGTTATTCTGGAACTCATTGAAAGAGCCATCACTCCAACCTTTGAAAAAATATCAGCAAAAGGTATTATTCTTCAAACAATCTTTCTTTTATTTGATACTAGAACATATCATTTAAGAGAAATTTTATGCAGTTTTTAATGGCATTGTTTCCCTTAAGATTGGCCTTTACCATTTTCTATTTCCTGCAATTAACTGTAGCAGCAAAAATTTATATGGGGATAAAATTTTATTATTTATTCAAGACATTTAAAAAGGTTTTGCGCACTTTTATTTCATTGTTTGGAAGTAACAATTCAATATTCAATAAATAGATATATGCAATGTTGAATGGGATTAAATTTTGTTGATAATTGTGAAAAAATAAATAAAAGTTAATCCCCAATGAATATTGCTGCTCTTACAGTAATAACAGTTGTAACAAATTAAAAAAAAAATTAGAATAAAAATCTCCCATCATTTTCAACATTAGCTGCAATATAGACATCTTTTTTTCTTTATTTTTTTTTGATTGGGAGAGGCTAAGGCATAGGATAAACAAAATCTGAGAGAGCTACAGTGTACATTATTGCAGATAGTTAAATATACCTCCAGGATTACTGCCATCTGGATACAGGTTCCCCGGATTAGAGTAAGGAATCTGCCTTATCCGGAGCGTGAATCCGATTTTGCTGTCTTTTTTATTGTCAGTAACAAACTGTACAGTCAGTTCATTCTGTGTAGTTTTGAAAGATCTCAGATTGGGGAAATCTGCAGAGGATCGGATTTTCCCACACAGACCTCCAGGAGGAAATCCAGGGATCAGTCTGGCATTGTCAACACGGGGCCCTGCAAAGGGGAAAAGTGTCAAATAAATATGAAATTGTGGGTTGGATCGAGTGAGAAACTTAATCTGATTAACATGTATTTTGAATAATATGACAAACCATTAAAAAGTTTCAAAAAATCTTTGCAGTAGGATGGAATGCCATCTTCGTTAACAGGGCCATGGTTAGCATCAATGTCCAGGACGTCTAAACTGACTGTGATCTGGTGCTCTGGTTTGGCCTTTATAGATACAATGCAGTTCCTTGAGTCCTGTAAAGAAGGAATGGCTTTGCTATTACCATGTCAATAAAAGTTAATTGAAATGAAACATTTGTGTATCATGGTCAGAATTGGTGCCATGATCACCCACTGGACTTGCAGGTGCTGGAAGGACTAAATGAGAACTTTAAGAGTGTAGACAATTTAAGGAGCAAGGCATGCTGGTCTGGATTGAGAATATAAGCCTGGGTAGCTTAGTTGGTAAAGTATCTGACTATAGTAACACAGCCGTTTCGCTTTAAATTCATGATCCATGCAGCCATACATTTTTGCCTTTTCTGTTTCAGGTTTGCAAATTTTCAAGGGAATACATGTAAACTATCTTCTAATTTGGTATCTGCAACTGTTAATGCTATCAAATTTAATGGTCAAGACACTAGGGATGAAACGATACACCTCCTTCACAGTTCGATACATATAAATTGTAAAATTTGGTCTCAGTTCTGTTATTTTTTATACAAATTACAACACATTTTGACAAAATGAAACAAAGTCAACTGTTGTTTTCTACTTCCTTTTACTAAATGTAGTAAAATATTTTTCTTGCAAAAGAACTGAACCCAAAATAGAGATTTTGTAACGTGTATCAAACCGAGGAAAAATACTGAGGTGAATCACTGTCAAAAAGAACAATAAAAGATATCTCACTGTTCTTTCTCGACAATTAATGGTGATCAGGTAGGTGCAAAGCATTCTTGAACGGACATTAAGCAAACAAATAAATGCGATGCTTATCCTGTATCATACCTGGTAAAAATTATAAGACTGCGACCTCACATCCTCATATCCATCTATGCTGTTCTGAAAGTTGTACTTGGTTCGATAATACGCTGGGTTTCTACAATACTCTTCATAACAGACAGAACAAAACTCATCTGTTTGCAAAATGATGTCCCCTACAACAGGCATAAAACATGAGATATTTTGTAAGATGATAAACATGAACTTCATGCAGGCATAGTGAACAACCCATATTTGGCAAGATTTAAAAAAAATAGAATCTTTTTAAAGATATATATCATGTATTTGTAACCCCTGTTCTTTGTTACTTGAAAAGATAGTCTTGTAACAAGGTTACATGTGAACATAGGTAATAGTCAGCACTGATTCCTTGCCATATCTCCGACATTACACATGTTAGAAAATCCCTCCTCATTTAAAATTTACAAAAAATCGTTAAAGCCAATAATGTCTTTCAAAATCATAGGCACTCCCCATCTTAATTGTTAAAACTAGAGGTACTGTGAGCGATGAGCTCACTAAATGATACCCCCCGCCTCCCATATGGTTAAAACTGGTGAAAAAGTCCATGTTTTCCTGTGGCTGGAAAAACTCAAAATATGTGTCGGATCAAAAAGTAAAATAGGAGGTGCACAATGGCAATATGTAATAAAGATTCTGTGAAAGTTGCATCAAATTTTACTCAGTGGTTTAGGAGGAGTTGCGGATAAGAGATGGGTACCCCAAAGCGTAACAGACGGACGGACGGACAGACGGAAGGACGGATGGACAGACGGACGGACGGACAGACGTACAGACGGACGGAATTAACGATTACTATATACCCTCCCGCTTTTCAAGCGGGGGGTATAAATACCCTCCCGCTTTTCAAGCGGGGGGTATAAAAATATATCTCTACTATACTATAAACAGGTTTAGGACCAATCGCCCAAATGGGATATAATAGTCCATTTGGGATATAATATCCCAAATGGGCTATAAATTTACAGTGCAAAAAATGAAATTTTTTATTTTGGCTATAAATCTCAAAATTTCGTATTAGGAAACTTAAAAAGGAAAAACTTTTGGTTGACAAATTTTCCTGTATGCCCATTGTTTAGGAGATTGATCCCTCGGAAGTTCAGTAACTTCTTGGGGATCAATCTTACAAACTGTTGGGTTGCAGATAAACTTGCTTACCAAAAGTTATTCCTTTTCAAGTGTTTTGATGCAGATTTATGATATTTATTGCTAGAATAAAAATTGTCATTTTTGCCACTGTAAATTTATAGCCCATTTGGGATATTATATCCTAAACAGACTATTATATCCCATTTGGGCGATTGGTCCCAACCTGATAAACACTGTTTATAGTATAGTAGATATATATATTTTTTTTTAATAATTAAGATAGAGAGAGAGGAATAATTCACTTATTTTATGATTGTATATATGTGATTGAATTTTGGAATGAATTTGTAAAATGGTTTAATGTCATTGAAAAAGATTATAAAATATCCAAAAGAACTGTTTTCATGGTAATGTAGAAGGAAGTTGCTTAGAAAATTTTCTTATATTAGTTGCAAAAAAAATTATTTACTATTCATGATCACAAGACAAAAAGTCATTATTTAGGCCATCCTTAAAAAAATGTTTTTTTGCGGTAACGCGACCGACTCACCAAAATCCACCCTACTGGATTTTTTTTATCGGTTCAAAAATCTTCTTTTTTTTTTTACATATTATCCATTTTCTGTTTTTATCCGATTGATATCTTTTTTACGTCTCCATTGCACCTACGCTGTTTTTAAAAAAGAACTGATGTGTTCTTATATTTGGGCAATAAAAGATTGAATTCATTTAGAATGCTTTAATTTTCTTGTTTGATTAGTAAGGTGAAATCTAAGAAATAGTTAATACCTCTACATTTTGTCTCAAAAAAAAAAAAAAAAAAAAAAAAAAAAAAAAAAAAAGCCTACCTACCTACTCACACCTAAAATGAGGAGGCGCGTTACCGCAAAAAAGGATTTTTTTAAGAATGGCCTTATTGATGCAGTAAGATAATTAAAGTATTACAGAAACAATGAACATAGAAAAATATTGTGAAAAAGTTTTTCAATATAAGGAAAACATACTCAGTAAATGGGCCCTGTATGATAATGTGTACAACAAGTGATGAAAAATCAAATTTAGATTGTACTTTTGTTATATCTATACAGCCGGAGCTGCTATATACTCAATTTGGTATATTTGTTTTGTTCATGGATAAATCATATGTATAACTGTCATATATTTACATCTATGTATTAATTATTTAAGTTTAGAAAGTGTACTGTGTGAGTGTGTGTAATTGTGGTGGTGAGTGGGTGGAAATTGTATTCTACGGGTTTGTATTTATCAGTTTATGTAAATCATTGTAAATGGAAAAAAGCTTCAAAATAAAACATAAAAAAAAGATAGGGAGTGCCTATGTTTAAAATAGGTAAATATAACAAATGCACTGGGAAAGGGCAATCCACGAAAGTTACATATGTTAACTTTGATAAGACTTACCCGCTATAAATGATATTTTTAAAAACATAAACAAAACAAATTTTTCCATCTTGAAATCCGGAAATGAATGAATTCTTAGGAGACTCGTTCATCAAATATTTCGATTAAAAATTCTCGCTCACCGTCATTTGGACGCTTTGATTAAAAAGTAAACATGGCCACGGTTGAGTCTATGGTTGTTGAAGAGCAAAGAGAGCCGGAAAAGCCGGTTGATAGAGAAAAGGTAACATTCTAAACGCGTGTTTTTCAATCAGACTTGTATTCTACTTTTCATCAGTAAAAAGTCAAACGCTGTGCAGCATGTGAAAGACTTCTCAACTCTATACAAGCTATCCAATGTTATGCATTTTTCTAACGTTTACATTAAAATTAAAGGCCTATTTTTCTATTTCCCCAATAATTGAACAAATTGAAATGTTTTTAGGACCTTAAAAAGACCTTAAAAACCTACAAGAAATCTGCATAAATTTTCAATCTCCAGTCTGAAATGAATTGTGATTCCACAGAATTTTAATGATTACCATCAGTTGGAAAGGAATGAGAATCTAGGAAAGTACTTTGCAGATGAGCTCATTGAAATATCTTTCATGGTCGACAGAGAAAATGCCCATTCAGAGGCAGGTCTAAGGGGGGCCATAGGCATCCGGCATATTCTCTTTAGAGAAGTGGACAGGCTTTCGCCTACGTGGATGTAGGCGAAAGCCTGTCCACTTCTCTGAAGAGAAAAGCATCCAGCAGTGACCATGTTGAGAGCCCCTAATTTTGTCAAAGTAATTAAAAATTCACTTAAATCATACTTTTGTCAAGAAAAATGTAAAAAAAAAAAAAAAAAAAAAAAGCTACTCGGTCTACTTTATTTTTACTCTGCAAACATCTAGAATCAAGGAGCTCATGAGGGGTCACCCCCTGGGCCCCTTCTACTTCTAGGACAAAACCATGAAAACCCTAGAGTGGACACACTGCCTACTATAGTGCTTTTTTAACTTCAGTCCCTGGATCCATGTCATCCATTAAGCATGGGACAATGTCTTGTTGAATATACTGCAAGATTGATTTAATTTTATGGACACAGAAGAACTAGTGAAATATCTTTCCTAACATTTTGTGAACCACATATACATGTACTAACAAACATTAATTTAAAAGAGAAGCTAATTCTCTTGTGTTACTTGTACACTTTTATTGATGCTAGCCAACTGTTCCTATTAAATTCGGCTAAATCTTTCTGAAAACCATTACTTTTGGAAGTCAATAAATTTCACACTCTTAGACAAACCAATCTAAAGAAACATTAATCAACATGAAAAAAGAATTATGTTTGTTAACATGTGATTTCAGACCTGTCCTCTTCTTCTAAGAGTCTTCAGCAATCTAGGACGTCATAATCCAATGAGTGATTACCACAGGGGACAGACCCCAGCTAATGAACTTCAGATCTACACATGGTAAGTCACAGGGGACAGACCCCAGCTAATGAACTTCAGATTTATACATGGTACTAAGTCACAGGGGACAGAACACCCCCCCCCCCCAACTAATAAAAATCAGATCTACACGTGGTAAGTCATAGTGGACATACCCCAGCTAATTAACTTCAGATTTGTACATGGTTAGACACCGGGGACAGACCCCAGCTAATGAACTTCAGATCTACACATAACAAGTCTGACACAAGGGACATGTACATGAACAAACACTGTCTGTAATACATTGATTTTATTATAATAAGATATATCACATTTAACGAGGCTGGGGGGTGGCAGCCATTTTCAGACTATTTCTATCTCCTTTAAAAGAAGATCTCCATATAAAAATATACAAAAATGATCAAATTTTAAAACTAAAATGTATGATTTTTTTCTTTGCCTAATGATTGTTGACAGCTTAAGAAACCGTATCTAAAAAAATAAGTTAAATCTGGTGGTTAATTTGTGGTTAACTTGCTGACCCCCCAGCCTCCTTAAAGGCTAGTATAAATCCTAGTATCATATCTGTCACAGATATTAAAAAAAAAAACAAATTAGTTCACTTTTGTCTATGTCTTTGTTAATATACTGAAAAACCAATTTTTACGAGGAAAAAAAAAACTAATTTATTCCTCATGTTTGTTTCGTGAACAGGCTAGATGCAACCCTGAAAGAGCTGACAAGTCTGGTCAAGGAGGTTAACCCAGAGGCCAGGAGGAAAGGAACGTTCTTTGATTTTGCCATTGTGTATCCTGATCCAAGGGCACCAGTTTATAGACTGCGGGAGATCGGAACCACCTGCGCCGGTCACCGCGGCCAAGATGACGGAATTAGCCTCGCCAGTAAAAAGTTTGTCATCGGAGATTTCCTGGACATTGCCATCACTCCACCCAGAAATGACAGACCAAATCCAAGGAGAAACAGACCGCCATATTGAGTGAATGAATTGAGTTTTGTAAAAGAGGAATCTTTGTGAAAGGATGTTTTGTAACAGATAGACATATGAAATACTTGCATGGAGTATATATGAGATTTCAAAGTACTTTTTATTTTTTTTCACCATTCACATTCTCATGAGAAATGTGTTCATTTCAATCATCATTTTAATACAAACGTGCAGCAATTGCTAGAGATGATGATCTCTACTTTGAAGTAAAATTGAAAAATTAGATCGAATTTTCTTTAATACTTTAATTTGCCTTAAATGTTCATACATTCTTTGGACATGTAATTAGAAAGGAGAAATGCACGAAGAAAACATGTGGCTGGACTGGGAATTGAACCCGGGACCCCTGTATTACTAGTCAGGTGCTCTAACCATTGAGACATCCAGGCCGATATCCACGGTCCGTAAAGCCGGAACCTCTACAGACATATAAGGCTTTGTCTAAAGACTAGGAGTACCTGATTGCCTAGCTTTAAAATGTTTTCAAAAATTGTGACTTCTGGAATATTTCTGGCGACATGGTGATTATCCCTTTTTAGCTAGCTCACCTTACCTGAAATCTTAAGTGAGCTCCTCTGATCAAATTTTATCACTCTTCGGTTTATTAGTCTGTAAACTTTTAGCAATTTCATTTTCATTTGAAGAGTCACGGGATCAGAGTCAACCATACTTAAGAGTAAGAAGTATCCTTTAAAGAGAAACCAAGTTGAGGATTGTGGACTTTTAATATCCTTATATCATCAACATATTTGTCGATAGTTTGCCTCGATTTAGGAATTGTTCGTATGTAGAGTATGTTCTTGCGTATCGAACCAACTCGGATATCATAAATAAATGAAGTTGGTGAATGAGAATTTCAGTGAAGTCATAACTTTTATCAATATATTTTGTTGTTAATTTGGACTTCAATTTATTGTAGGGAATGTGTTGAAAGTCGTATACATGTATATTAAGACTATGTACGAGGTCACCAATTGTTCGCAGAAATTTGTCCCATCATACTTTAAATACTTGTAAGGAATATAGTGCGAGTCTACAAAAAATCTTTTACTTTTAGCTCAGTTGATCTCATGAAGTTCATTTATATACACAAACATGGAGCAGAATAAAATTGGGGGGGGGGGGGGTTACACGCAAAAAGTTCTTCTTTCGATGTAGAGATGACCACAAATTTTGTTGTTGTTGCTACATCTAACAGCATGAGTTTGAATTTTGACCTTCGTGATAGAATGCAAGTCAATGTGACATAGCAGTTGAACGAATCTTAAAAAATCAATACCTACTGGGGCAAAGAACTAATTTATCTTTGCTTTTTCCAGACCTAAATTAGTCTTACCAATGAGAATTGACATATTTTAGCAGTAAAAATGAATTAAATTGTCAATAATATTTTGTTAAAAAAAGACAAAGCGTCTTTCACAAATATCGTATAATCTATTTGATCTCTGAAAAAAGTAGCCATATCCTTTTAGGAATAGATGGATAGATAAAGTCGTCCGTAAAGTAAACAGAATGACAAGAATAGTGATGAAAGATTTATGCTAGCAGGTAATCCGAATACCTGTCCAAACAGATGTTTTGAAAACTGCACTGATATTTTGAATTAGCAAATGATACTTCCAACTTAATCATTATATCGCTTTTTAATTTTGATTATCATTGTCTCTGTGCAGTTAAACGGAACAGGTTACTCAAGATAAAAAAGAGGCACATGGGCCACAACGCTCACCTGAGTAACCTTGGCCCGGTTTTTCTTCACCCTATGTAATACACGTGTATCTATAATGACCCCCATTCTACCCCCAGGGGTCAAAATTTGAACCATTTAATTTGTTATCTTCACTACCCCAGGATGCTTTTACATAAGTTTATTAATACATGTGTAATCGATTCAAGCCAAGTGGTTCTTGAGGAGATATTATTTCAATGTAAAAATTGGATTTTTCTATTGTGCTCATCCATTCCCCAAGGGGCATGATTTTAAGAAAGAAGAATCGACACTACACTAGGATGGTTTTACAAAAGTTTTAACTTTTCTAGCCCAGTCGTTCTTGGGAAGAAGACTTTTCAATAACCTAACCCATGCAGTTTTTGCTCTTTCTTGATTAACTCCCCTTTTCAGAGGACTTGACCATTTAACAATTAAATTTCACCTTCAACCAAGATTGCTTTGTATCCGTTTCGGTTAAAATTGGCGCAGTAGTTCTTAAAAAGAATCTGAAAATGTGAAGTTAACAGACAAACAGATGGAAGACAGTCAACGGGTGATCAGAAAAGCTCACCTGACCTTTCAGCTCAGGTGAGCTAAAATAATGATCGTACATCGTATATGAATGAAAGTATAATTGTCTTCTTTATCATAGTGTTTTACAAGGGCATATAAACTAATAGACGTTCTATGGTAGAGTGCATGTGAAAAATGTAGGAATGCCATTCTTTATGCAAATAATACGATACGTTTTTATATAACGTTTGGCAACGAGAGAAGCAATACACGAAGATCATTGAAAATTTGAGAAAAAATTACAACCCATAAGTAATTCAACAAATCACAGTAAATCTTCTTCAAATATAAAAAAGGAGAAAATCTTTTACACAGTTTTTATGCAGCTAATCGGCCTATGCCCGACCTTTGACTCCAATATCACGTGGTTTATGTTACAAATGATTAAAAGAAGGGTAACAAAACGGGTAAATCAGTTTAGGCATTAGGTATTCTACAATGCAGTACCTTATGTGCATGTTGGTTATTCTACCTTATGTAGGAGGGGGGCCTGTTCATCCAAGAACTGAAAAGAGCTGTATAGCGATGCACACGTTTCAAAACACTTACGATGTCCTGAAAGCAAAACTCTTTGACATCAATGCTGAGATGAGCCTACTTAAAGATGACTTGGACAATGCTATTGAACAAACGTGTGGAGTCTTAGGAACACTCGGTAATATTTTGTTTACATTTCAATTAAGAGAGAAAATTATTTTGCCTATACTATACCTTTATAATACCTCAATGAAATTTACTCCTCTATAAGGTTTATACAAATTAAACTTTCTATTCTATAGCATAAAAATCAATGACATGCTGTTTGAGCTATTAACAGTACACAAATTGCTTCTTGGGGGATAAAAGCGATTTATTTGCAAGCATCTTCAAAGCGTCTAAATAACACAGTTTAAGCGAATTAAAAATATAATTATTTGATTTGTGTAAAATAATCGTTATTTTTCATCTACATGTATTTGTTCAAATATCAATTAGTTGATACCACATTTATATTGAAAGTTGTTGGTTTTCCCCTACATTTGTTAAAGTTAATAGAGAATATATTTTTTTTAAATGAAAATTTGCATAAAAAGGATTTTTCCGAAAAATATAATGAAAAGTTATTAAATGAGAATTTTCAGAATGGTCATTTTATCAAATCCTTATTTTAAAAAAAATATATTTATATAACAAATGTACTGGACAAAATATAATTTAGTAATTATTTTGGATTTAAGAATGAATGTGAAAGTAAAAAGAAAAATTTCAACAAAAATTGTGTCGACAAGGATAAAAAAAACAGTTGAAATTCAAACTCATTTTATCATGTACTATGGTTTGACATTTTTTCAAAGAGAATTCAAATATTTCATATGTCTTTGTACGATTTGCTTTCAGGAACTGGAAACACACATTTATATCAACTAACCTATTGTAATTTCGAGGAAAAAGATGATGATGATGAATGTACGTTTAGGCCGGAGCATTTCGTTATTAATCAAGATGTTTCTGATCACACATTTGGTTCCACTTTAGGTAACTTTATTTACTAATTTACATGTATGTACGACTCGATTGCGTCATATGTCATCATAACTTGCCAATATTATTACACATCAGCTGCAAGTAAGAATGCGACTGTTTGCAGATCTGAAATTGTGAAGACTGTTGTTTAAATATTAGCATAAATTATTCTTTAAAACCCATAAAACATAACATTATTATATACCAGTAGTTGTGTTCTTTAAAAAGTTGCCACTGACCCATTCTTGGGTTTTAATGTAAAACAAATTTTCCAGTTTTCCAGGTTACTGTTTACATGTAAATCTAATGATATCCAGTACGGATTGTCACGAATATCTATGTGGAATGGCGACCCGTGTCCTTGCTGGTTATTATTATCATTGATATGCATAATCTTTGCTTACATTTTATTGCAACGTGTTTGTTTGTATATTTCAATGACCTGTACAACCTGTATTATAAGTTTCTTTGGGACCTTACTTTCCTGAATTAGAAGTACCGAGTTCAATGTCACGCCAAATTCACAAAATTGAGCTAAACACAATTGAAAAACTAGGTTTGTCGACTGTTAACTATAGTTTACAAACCGTAAACTATAGCTAACGTTTCGTTAACTATAGTTTTCATATGTGAAACTATATTTACAGTTTGTTAACTATAGTTTACGAATGCTAATTCAAGTTTATCTGTCTGTAATAAAACGTTAATGTTTTGTTGATAAACATAGATTCACGTCTGTAAACTATAATTTACGATCGTTGACTATAGTTAAGAGTTGTAAACCATAGTTTACAAATCGTGAAACTGTATTTATCAGATAATGTATGTTTTGCAATCGCAAATGATTGTTTTCGGTGTTAAGTATAGTTTACGGTTGTGAAACATAGATTATCGTGTTAACTATGGTTTACAGATGTAAAATATAGATTAACGTTGTTAACTGTAGTTTACAGTCCGTAAACCATAGTTTACAACCGATAAACCTAGTTTATATTATCGATTGTGAAACTATGATTAGCTCATTTTTGTGAACTTGGCGTGCCATAGAGTTCTGTACAGCATACGCCCGTCTCCACCGGTGAAAACTGATTATCACGGTACACTGAACAGCATCTAAGTCAGCTGCATTATACAGGACCCTTTATAGAGGGCGTCCCAAGATAAAGCAAGAGTCCGATCGAATATGACGCGGACACAATGATTTTACGAATCGTGATTAGCTTTAAACATTTCAAATATATTAACATTTTTTGTATCTTTATCCAATAGGACACGTGTACACGTATACTCCGTATTACTATTCTGGTTCAAAGCTGACGTCAGTGAAGATGTTTCAACCAGCAAATGCTTACTGCATAAGATTTTATTTTAAACTGCAGGCAGCAGCCGCGGGTTCAATAAAGTTGTACTTACAGGTAAATGTAACAGTACTTAGTCTTATTTATTGACGTTTCTCATGATGTTGTAAATTGGCGTATTGGCTGTCTCTCTCTTATCTAAATATGGTCCAAGTTGTGTAAAATACATGCATTCGCTTATTAGCAATATACACTGCTTGGCTCCTCAATGCTCAAATGCTACATGTAAAAAAAATGTTTTTAAAAATGCTTTTTAGCTCACCTGAGCCGAAGGCTCAAGTGAGCTTTTCTGATCACATTTTGTCCGTCGTCCGTCCGTCCGTCTGTCTGTCCGTCCGTCTGTCTGTCCGTCTGTAAACTTTTCACATTTTCGACTTCTTCTCAAGAACCACTGGGCCAATTTTGACCAAACTTGGTACAAAGCATCCTTGGGTGAAGGGAAATTTAAATTGTTAAAATGAAGGGACATATCCCCTCGCAAGGGAAGATAATCAAGAAAAGACAAAAATAGGGTTGGGTCATTAAAAAATCTTCTTCTCAAGAACTACTGGGCCAGTAAAGCTGAAACTTATGTGGAAGCATCCTGGGGTAGTGTAGATTCTAAATTGTTCAAATCATGACCCCCGGGGGAAGGGCGGGGCCACAATGGGGAATCAAAGTTTTATATAGAAATATATAGGAAAAATCTTTGAAAATCTTCTTCTCAAGAACCACTGGGCCAGAAAAGCTGAAACTTATGTGGAAGCATCCTGGTATAATGTAGATTCTAAATTGTTCAAATAATGACCCCCGGGGGAAGGATGGGGCCACAATGGGGAATCAAAGTTTTATATAGAAATATATAGGAAAAATCTTTGAAAATCTTCTTCTCAAGAACCACTGGGGCAGAAAAGCTGAAACTTATGTGGAAGCATCCTGGTGTAGTGTAGATTCTAAATTGTTCAAATCATGTTCCCCGGGGAAAGGGCGAGGCCACAATGTGGTATCAAAGTTTTACATAGAAATATATAGGAAAAATCTTTGGAAATCTTCTTCTCAAGAACCACTGGGCCAGAAAAGCTGAAACTTATGTGGAAGCATCCTAGTATAATGTAGATTCTAAATTGTTCAAATCATGACCCCCGGGGGAAGGGCAGGGCCACAATGGTGTATCAAATTTTTACATAGAAATCTATAGGAAAAATCTTTGAAAATTTTCTTCTCAAGAACCACTGGGCCAGAAAAGCTGAAACTTATGTGGAAGCATCCTAGTATAATGTAGATTCTAAATTGTTCAAATAATGACCCCCGGGGGGAAGGATGGGCCACAATGGGGAATCAAAGTTTTATATAGAAATATATAGGAAAAATCTTTGAAAATCTTCTTCTCAAGAACCACTGGGCCAGAAAAAGTGAAGCTTATGTGGAAGCATTCTGGGGTAGTGTAAATTCTAAATTATAGGAATCATGACCCCCCGGGGAAGGGCGGGGCCATTATAGGGGAATCAAAGTTTTACATAGAAATATATAGGAAAAATCTTTGAAAATCTTCTTCTCAGGAACCACTGGGCCAAAAAAGCTGAAACATATGTGCCAATGGAAGGATCATGGGGTAGTGTAGATTTCAAAATGTCTAAATTATGATCAGTGGGGTAGGGTGGGGTTGCATTATGTATAACAAGGGGGAAATCTGGTAAAGAACAGAATGGTCAAAGCTTCTCAGGTGAGCAATGTGGCCCATGGGCCTCTTGTTTACTATACATGTAGATTCCTAACAAGAGGAATCCTGATCCACAGGGGTCATACAATTGAAATTTTGGAAAATGCACTGTTGCAACCACTATTGAAATAACGACCACCGTTGAAATAATTATATCAATAGTGGTTGAGAGTGCATTTCAGAAGTAAACATAGTTAGTAACCACTATTGAAATACGACCACTATTGAAATAATTATATATATCAATAGTGGTCGTATTTCAATAGTGGTTATTACCTATGTTTGTTATTGAAATTCACTCTCAACCACTATTAATATATTTGTTTCAATAGTGATTGTTTTTCAATAGTGGTTATTATTTATGGTTGTTATTGACATGCACTCTCCACCACTATTGATATAATTATTTCAATAGCGGTCGTTATTTCAATAGAGGTTGCAACAATGCACTCTTGCACACCTTCTCTGTTTTAGTTTTGAGCTCACCTGAACCGAAGGCTCAAGTGAGCTTTTCTGATCACATTTGTCCGTGTCCGTCCGTCTGTCTGCCTAGCTGTCCGTCCGTCTGTAAACTTGTCACATTTTCGACTTCTATTCAAGAACCACTGGGCCAATTTTGACCAAACTTACTAAAAAGCATTCTTGGGTAAAGGGGAATAAAAATTCTTAAAATGTTGGGCAAAGTCTCCTTACAAGAGGAGATAATCGAGAAAAGACAAAAATATGGTGGGGTCATTAAAAATCTTCTCAAAAACCACTGGGTCAATAAAGCTGAAACTTGTGTGGAAGCCCCCTGGGGTAGTGTAAATTCTAAATAGTTCAAATCATGACCCCCGAGGGTTGGGGGTAGGCACAATGGGGAATCAAAGTTTTTACATAGAAATATATAGGAAAAATCTTGAAAAAATATTTTCTCAAGAAACACTGGGCAAATAAAGCTGAAATTTATTTGGAAGCACCCTGGGAAAGTGTAGATTTTAAATTGTTCAAATCATGATCCCCAGGAGTAGGGCGGGGCCACAATGGGGAATCTATGTTTTACATGGAATAATAGAGAAAAAATCCTTGAAAATCTTCTTCTCAAGAACTACTGGAGCAGAAAAGCTGAAAGTTATATGAAAGCACCCTGGGGTAGTGAAGATTCTAAATTGTTCAAATCATGACCCCCGGGGGAAGGGCGGGGCCACAATGGGGAAACAAAATTTTACATAGAAAAAATATAGGAAAAATCTTTTGAAAATCTTCTTCACAAGAACCACGGGGCCAGAAAAGCTGAAACTTTCGTGGAAGCATCCTGGAATAGTGTAGATTTCAAATTGTCTACATTATGAATATTTGGGTAGGGTGGGGTAACAATACGTATTACAAGGGGGAAATTTGGTAAAGAACAGAATGGTCAAAGATTCTAAGGTGAGCGATGTGGCCTATGGGCCTCTTGTTCTGCTTCATACCTATAGGAGCAGGGAAATTAAACTGAGGTTTCCACTGAGCAATATTTCGTGCATACTTCGTGCATCAAAGTAAAACGAAGCGTATGTTTTATTCAAAGGCAGCTTTTTCACATAATTAATAAGATTTAAACAACTTAAGAAATTACAGGTTGATTTATTGAAGAAAAAAAATTTAATTTTAAAAATGATATTTCAACTGATAGATAGATTGACGTAGTAAAAGTGTTCTTTTGACGTTATGATGAACTGATTTCTTAAAGGAGGGGTCATAGAAATGTTATAAAAGGAAAAGTTTTGAATAAAAGCTCTTGAAATTTTAAACAAAAGAATTTGAGAATCTTTTAATCTTTTGTATAAATCCTTTATATCCGTCATATTATGTAATGTTCCATAAAAAACATGGATATTTAATTATTTTGAGATGCCCCCTCCGACAACAAGAAGTTAACATGTTTTGTTTCTTATTAGGGATGGCAATTTGTAACCGGTTAATTGATTAATCGGTCGGAACGATGCTAATCGTTTAGATAATCTGTAATCGGTTAGTCGGAAAAAATGAAATATTTGTAAATTTGAACACAGTTTCCTTAAAATCCCTTCCGTTTTTTTTTTTAAAGAAAAAGAAAGCGTTGCATAGATTTTTATGTTCCCCAAACGAAGTTGGGGAACATATTGTTTTTACTCTGTTTCTTCTTATTATTATTTTTCTTCTTCTTCTTCTTCTTCTTCCTGGGTACTTTTTTGTCCGGGAGTGATCTTGTAAACTACACATCCGACTTAGGTAAAACCTTTTTAGGGTCAGTAGGCATGTTATGTAGATTTGCGGAACAAAGGTTATTTTGCGCGCACGTGCTTGCAAGAGCGTGCACGTGCAACGCGTGAAATGACCAATATAATAGATATAGCCGTAACTTTTCTACTTTTGGATGAAATGCTTTGAAACTCATAATGTGATGATATATTAGTAGCATAGACAATATGACATGGTCAAAATAGCAAGATCTCACGCGCATGCACGTGCGCTTCACTCTGATTGCCTGAAACTAAAGTCTCAATATCTTTCTTGATTTTTGACGAAATCCTTTGAAATTTTGAACATAGCCATGCATTAGGATATCCTACAACATGATATATAGCAATTATCATGAAAGCACGTGCATGCACGTGTGCTGCAATCTGATTGGCTTAAACTTTAAATAGCCATAACTCCCTTGATTTTCAACCAAACATGATGGGATTTGGAACATAGATAGATATAATGGACTTCTACAAGACGGTATGGTCACCATGCACATGCATACACGTGCGTGTACGTGCGCTGCAATCTGATTGGCTGAAACTTTGAACAGCTATAACTCCCTTGGTTTTTAACCAAACGGGGTGGGATTTAGAACATAGATAGATGAAATGGACTTCTAGAAGAAGGTGTGGTCACCATGCTCATGTATGCACGTGCGTGCACGTGAAATGAGTAAATTCAAAAATACACTTGAATGAGCGTATTTTTTAAAAATATTTTTGGGTTTAATACATTAATATTTAGTGTATTAAAATATATAGATTGTGTTGACAAGATGATATGGTCATTACGCACATGCATTCACATGCGCACGCGTGCAATGCTAAAGTTTTAATGAATTTGGTACACTTCTGGGTAAACGTTGTTAAAATCTCAAATGCATGGAGTTTGTCTTATTTAATGAAGCTTACAGGGAATATGGCACCAAAAGGGAGTTGGGGAGCGTTTGGGGAACATCTGTAACGGTCCCCGTTACAATTAGCACTAGTTATTTAATGCTTTTACACATTTTATAATTAAGAATATTTAGAGGTAATTATAGTTCTCTAGATTGAGATCGCAGGGTAATTGGTCACTTCGTAAAGTGTTAATTACTGTTTTTATACCATCGTGCAGTTACCAAGATAGTCCTGTGGTTTTTTAATGATAGTAAAAACATCACTGTTAAGCACTTTTAATTATTGTATGTCGGTATTTTGCCGTTACGTTGTTAATTGTAATAAAATGAGAGACCAGAAAAAGACCAGTTCTGATTATGGTGACAACGTAGAATTAACTACTTTAACATATGCGTTGGAAAATTATCCCTATCTGATTTCTCAATCAAGATTCATGGTTTTCTTATTTTTTCTTGTCTATTGGAATTAAAATAAATTACACTCTTATGTATATAAAATTCCCTGATCAAAATTATAAACAGAATGTAACTTCTAACGTCTTTTAACCCTTTTGTATATTTATAAAAGAGAAAATGTCAAAATATCTTGATACGACTAACCGGTCAATCGTTCGAAAAATTTTCCGGTTAACCGATTAGGAATTCTGCAATCGATTGCCATCACTATTTCTTATATATATACTAGTCTCGTAATATAAAAAATAAATAATGATACATTATTTATAATTATAAATTGAGCAAAAACTCTTGCATAATTTGTATAATTTGCTTTAAAGGGATAAAAATTGATTGGCACTTTTGTATGTAATCCAATAGTAAATGTACCTTTATTTTGAGACGGTCCATTAGAAATACCTGGGTCCGCCGTCATAAAACTTTGAGAATTCTCAAAAAAAAAAATCTCAACTCAAGTCTTGAGAAATACTCGTACTGACAATTTTAGAATAAACAGTGTTTTAGGAATTTTTCCCCCAACTTTTTTATGACACCCGCTAGGTCTGAGAATTTTGGATTTGAGAAAATTCTCAGACCCGAGACATTCTCAGACTTAAGTATGTTTTATGACAGCAGACCCTGGACGGTAGCTTTTCCCTTATACTTGTCAAGTACACTGAAGTCCATGTAAGTTACATATAGCATCAAATTAAAGAGTTCTCTATTGTAGTTTTCACATAATATCTCACCTGTTGGCTCCCTTCAATCTTTATTTTCGTTTTTTTTCTCTGCAATTATCTAGGTTCACGGTCAGATAAATTAGTATCAGAGTGTATACTTGTGGTATGGAAGCAATTAAAAATATTCTAAATTTGCATAACATTTAACAAACTAGTGAATTTTGATAGACATTTTAGCATTGAATTATTATTAATGGTTAATAAAACTTAATACTCGATCAGTACATGTATTCATTTATAAGGTAGGAGAACATCCAGGATACGCTTTTCACACCATACCTGCTACGAGTCTTCCTGCAGAGAAATGGATTCTTGCAGAAGCTAGTCCAGATCAAGAATATTTGCAACAACCATTTAAGGTACCAGATTTCATAATGCATATAATTATAGAATATGATCATATTACTTTTTATCTTTTATAGTGAGTTTTGAACCATGTTCTTGTCAATAAATGATAAAACTAATAAATGTTACGTGTAATACAATATGAAAAATATAGCACACAGATAAACGCATTACAATGCAATCAATGCCTTGCAAAATGGCTATGTATATATACTAATTGTTGTTGCAAGTTAAATATAACGAAATACAAGGCAATTTTTACATTATAAAAAGCATCAATGTTATAGTATTTTAATCTGTGTGGTCTTAAGGATAAATATAATACAAAGATAAATCACACTTTTATTTATTTCAAAATATATTTGCTAAAACAAGTGTCTGTCCTACTGAAGAAGTGATATCGGTATAGTTTTATACTTTTATTTTAGCATAGCCAGATAATTTGGTTAAAGGCAGAGATTTTTTACCGGGTGGTAAATTCCAGGTGAGGGAGGGGCTTATTTTGTACAGGTGTGAATGCCTTGGGGGCTAGCAGTCTACCTGTTGTCATCTGTCATTTAATCCCTGTACACAGGAAGTGATTTAATACACAGTGAAATATCCCAGGTGTCAAACTTTACCTGTGTTGGGGATTTTGAAACATTTTTAAAATTAGGAATAAAAGTTTTTTTTTCAATTATATATTGATTTATTTTTGGCTGCTTGAAAACGACCTACCCATATTTAAAAAATGATTATGATATCATACTATAAGTCAAATATTAAAACAAAGATTGTTTTAGATGTTATTGTATGTGTTCATTTAAAGAAAACAACTCTTGTAACAACCAAATTGTAAGACTTAATTCATTCATCCCCAGGATCCCATCTATTAATTAAATGAAAAGAGAGCTGTGTGAACTGTTACACATAGAATAAATTCTGCACTGTATAGGTCTATCCCAGGTTTTGTCACCATGAAATATGCTAAAAAAAGATTGCTTATAAATATACTGAAAGGAAAAAGAAACGCAGGGTAGCATAATATTCGAAAAAAAAAAATTTGGCCGCATGACCAAAAATTACGAAAATTGGTCAGATGAGAAATTTAGTTACTATGCACTAAAATTAGTGTTCAGAATAACTCAACCGTAAAATTTATGACGTCACATGGGGAAAACGTTAGAAAGCCAAAAACACGTGCAATGAGTTTGTCAACAAATCTTGTTGCACCATTTGATGCAGCTGAGGCATACACATTGTTTTTCAATATTTAGAGACAAAATGAATTTCTTGCAATCTTGGTACAGTTTACGGAAGTTCCATGGGGTCTGGTTTTCGAATTGCCTAATTAATGAAAAAGGCAACGACGGTTAACTAAGCAGTTTCTTGTAAATTTTCCACTATGAAACTTTTTACCCGTTGTCATAGAGGGCATGGAATGGTTTTCAATCAACCATGACGATGACGTTAATGCAAAGCAGGCTCATGTTATGAACAGGTTATCCGTCCTGTCATCTCTTTAATCGGCACCTTGCTATCCCAAAAACCGCCTTTTATACAGAAGACAATTGTAATCATTACATTCACACAAAAAATGAAAGAAAACAATTGTGAGAAATGTGTGACTTGACAATTTAATAGTATGATTTTTGAAATAAAGTTTTATTCCTGTAAATTTTATTTGAACGTTCTCAGGAGCCTTTTGTTACATTTAGCAAAACTGAAATTTCAAGAATTTATTTCTATGGTGAGAAACATTGAAAATAAAGCCAATTAAATCTGCGAGGTAGATAGGATTAATGCTTTGTGATATATATATTAATTTCCAGATTATTTTGGAAAACAGCATTCGAACTATAATTTACATTGACGACATCATGGTCTACAACGCCCGCTGTGATACAGATGGTAAGTTACATACCGGGTAATTTGAATAACCCAATCTTTGATGCTAATATCTCAAGCTACTGTAACAGAAAGCAATGATAAATACAAAAAATTAGTACTTCAGTACACTGGTTTAGAATGCAATATTTATCATTAAAAGAAATGCAGAGAATGGACACTAAGCAAAGAAATGCCAGAAGTCAGCAGGCGAGAGTTAATAGGGAATAGCAATTATAACAATGTACAAGTCAATCGACAAACAGAACAGAATGTAAAGAGGGTCTATAAAAAGAGTAAATCTCATATGTAAAGTTTCATGAAATAACCATATAAAAATTGAGATGCTAGCAATTTACCACGTGTCATACTAAACTACAAAACCATTTGATTCTGACATGTTGTGCCCTACGATAGTGATATAGGTATTTGAGTATTTGAAATAGGTTTGGATCTAAAGAAACATAGAAATCGTTCGAAATGTTCGAAAGTAACCCCCCCCCCCCCTCACTAGTATTGTCAGTCTGTACTTGGTGTTCTGTACAGAGTTAAAGACAATGAATACGCCATTGAATAAATTTAAGATAAAGTTTATCAAAATCAAGTATCCATTATTCGAATAAGGTTAAATTAAAGGATTAATGTTTTCTGTAAAACAAAAAGGTTAACATTTTACATAATGATATAAGGCATATCGGCTAGAAGTACCATCGTGATTATCTTTGCGATATTTCCAGCATAATCAATATTATGATTGGGAGATTTGCTTGGATTATTTATCAAATTAAAAGAAATTTCATTAAGACATTGTAAGATTTACAGTTTCTTTTTAATAAGAATGTACATGGACCAAATCCCAAGATGTAAGTAAAAACTCTTATGGGTATTTCAGATTTTTTTTAGTTAGATATGAAACTAATATTTGGAATAAAATTCTACATACTTATTATTTATCCTGATCTAACCTCTAGTGTTTTAGAGGTCCGCTCTGCTTCTATTTTATCTTGTTTTATGGACTTTTGATCTTGAATACTGTTCGTTATCTCCATGTGTTTCATTATTTCACATATTTAGATATGATATTAAGATTAAATCAACCAATTCAAGTTTTGTTATGTCATCACCTTTTGTTAATAAGGTGGGTCACGATACTGTGTAGTAGTAGGAAAAGTATTGTAAAGAACAGTAAAATACTAGTATTGGTACCTAAAGCTTCTTGCAGTACAATTTTCTTTCGAGAAACTAACAAAATTATTTTCAAGAATTGCACTGCCAGTATGTCACAAGGAAAATATCAAGTCGAATTTTTGAATTAGGAAAAATATATATATATATACATGTAAACAATATTTTCCTGCAGGTATACGAAGCCCTGTATGCCCCTTTGGGTCATTTACGCGAAAGGAAGGTACAAATTTAAGCTGTTATACATTTCATCCTGAACCTCTCATGTACGTTGACGCCATCAAATCTTGTAAGCGGGTCTGGCCTGATGCATCACTTCTTCAGATTGAATCTGCAGAGGAACAGACGTATATTACCTACCAAATCAATAAATCACGAGGTTGGTTAAATAAATAAATCAATCATTGTTTATTACAAAATGACAAGTTCAGTACTTATTAATAAAAATTATCAATCTTTGCGTACCAAAACATGTAAATATTCATCAGAAGTCATTTCAGTTTTCGCAAGAAATTTGGTACTAATATGAAAAATTATCATTGAGCGTGCAAAAATTTCTATCATCATAAAAAATATTATCTTATAGCAATGACATATGCCGCTGATTTTGGAATATGGATAGGAGGAAATGACGTTGATACCGAACACAAGTTTGTCTGGATCGGAAATGAGAATCCTATTCCATTTAATTATACAAACTGGCACCAAGGTCAACCTAACAACATGAATGGAGACCAGGATTGCGTGATGCTACAGTACAGGACAAACAACAACGACTATGAATGGGGAGATGTCGGGTGTGCTGAGAAGCATTCGTTTATCTGCGAGATGACCTATGACGTCAGTCACGCATCCAGTCATCAATATCCGAACACTGTGATTGGTTAAACCAGAAATCCAATATTATTTAGACATTTTACGACTCTCAATTTCACAATGAAATTTTGATGCGTTTTTTTCTATAATTGTTTATGTACAAATTGTTAATTATATGCAAAGAATGTGCCTTTGATAAGTTTGTAAATTCCTATGCATGCAATGATTATATAAATGTGGGTTTTATAAGTCAGAAAATATGTAATTATAATAATTGTTTCTACAAATTGAGTATGCAAATAAAATAAATTGCAGTTGATTCCAAATGAATTTACAAAATTTTCGTATTGGGTCGATTCGAATCTAAAAATGGTCTATTGGATGTTCTTTTCACTGTTAATCCTTATTGACTATATACAGAAAACACTTAAATAAGTTAGCTATTACAATGTGGTTAAGATCTCAAAGTCCTCGAAAGATATGCTGGATTTAATTAAATCAAGTAGAAAAGCTAAATATTAAAATCAGATAGATATGGAAATTTAAAAACCTATCAAAATCAAAAAGTAATTTTGAATTTGATTTAACAAATGGCCGCATTAGATTCCTTGTATTTAGTTTTTTGAATTCTCAAATAAAATTTAGTACAGTTCTTAGAATTCATTAAAACAAATGCCAGCATTTGATAAACATGTATCCAAATAAATTTGTTTAAACTTTTTCTAGAAATAAACTTGGATATGAATTGGAGAAATCTAGAACAGATTAGCTATGATCATTAATATTTACTCAGTATATTGAAAAACTAAATATTAAAATCAGATAGATATGGAAATTTAAAAACCTATCATAAAGTAATTTTGAATTTGATTTAAAGGCAGAGATTTTTTACCGGGTGGTAAATTCCAGGTGAGGGAAGAGCTTATTTTGTACAGGTGTGAATGCCTTGGGGGCTAGTAGTCTACCTCTGGTCATCTGTCCCCGAACCCCTATACACAGGAAGTGATTTAATACACAGTGAAATACCCAAAATGTCAAACTCTACCTGTGTTGGGGATTTTGAGACAATTTTAAAATTAATTGTAAAAGGGTTTTTAAATTATATTGATTTTTTTGACTTTTTGAAAACACCCCTAACCATTAAAAAAATATATGATAATTACAATACTAAATAAATTCAAATATTAGAACAAAAGATTATTTCAGATTTGAGTGTATGCGTTAATTAAAAATAAACTCCTGTAACAACCTAATTTGACTTTTAAAATTTATTCATCCACAGGATTCTCTCCATTAATTTAATAAAAAGAGAGTCGTGTTAACTACATTTCACTAAAAAAAAATATATCTAGTAGATTTATCCCAACCTTGATAAAGTTTTTTCACCATGAAACATGCTAAAAGACTGCTTGTAAATTCTTATCTGATTAAAAAGGGAAAATATAAGTGACCCATGATTAGAAACATTATTTTTGAATTTAATTACTTCACACAGTGCTGCTCTGAACTTTATCAATAACATTTCCACTTTATAAAATTAATGTAGATATACCATTTAGCATATTAAAATTAATATCTAAATTTCATTTGAAAAATAAAATGTACCAAAGGTTATAATTTAAAAAAAGTATATTATTTTACAATCCTTTGAAATACTAAAGGTATATTATATTCATATATTTAATATCAATCAAAAATGTTCATAGTATTCTGTATACAATGTTCAGTCAACATCAAAGGATTAAAAGTTAACGAGAAGGTAACCACGAATCCCAAACAATGTGTACAGGGTATACACAGAGACCAGTAAGTAAATGTCAATCAAGTTCCAGCATCCAATGATTGACCTTCACGCACTTGATTGACAGGGCTACCCAGACCAGGTATTTTTGAAGGCGGTGCTTAAAATCTCTGCCTTTAACAAATGACCGCATTAGATTTATTGTATTTAGTTTTTTGAATTCTTAATCTTTTAAGAACAGCTTAGCTATGCTCAGTTATATTTACTCAGTATATCGAAAAGCTAAATATTAAAATCAGATAGATATGGAAAATTAAAAACTTATCAAAAAGTAATTTTGATTTTGATTTAACAAATGACCGCATTAGATTCATTCTATTTTTGTAAGGAGTGCATATTCAAGACTGTTCATATCAATATCTCAAAGGCAGGGTAGTTTCAGAACAGATCAAATTATTTCTCACGAATACATTGAAAAAAAATTATTTTCCCTTCAGGAACAGTAAAACCTGTGATGCTCAATCATATTTATGAAGGAGCTTCCCAGGAAAGTGTAGATTTAAGATTCTGATCATCACATCCAATGGGCCGCATATAATAAAATAATATAACTATTATACATTAAATGTTCTGAATTAATTTCATTCATAATCATGCGTCTCAATTAGTTCATTGGTTAGACAGCACTGACACGATATATCAGAAATTTGGATTCTAATTCCTGCCAAGACGTGAAAAGTCTTGAAGAAGATTATCAAAAATTTGGGATAAATTTTTACTAGAAGAAGAATATGTCAACGCGAGTTTCAAGTGTGAGAAAAACAATATATATATATATATATATATATATATATATATATATATATAAAGCACAAATTACAACAACTCTTAAACTAATATAACTGCCCTAAGTGAAGAAATATTAATATAGAAAGCACAGAGAAATTCACTTTTACAAGGATACTCACTTCCGCCCCAGCCCGGGGTTGAACTCTCGACCTACGGAATCTGTCTCCTAGCAGTGCAGAACAGCGCGTTAGACCGCTCGGCTATCTAGGCAAGTTAAAAAACTTGCTTTCGATGCCGATGGAATTCTCACAACGCTGCCCTACACAACACAGTCATTGAGAATGGAAGTGAGATACAGTTATTTGGACATTAGTTTTTAGAGGATTGTTACCAATACATGTTGTGATGAAATTAATTTTTATTTATAAAGCACAAATTACAACAACTCTTAAACTAATATAACTGCCCTAAGTGAAGAAATATTAATATAGAAAGCACAGAGAAATTCACTTTTACAAGGATACTCACTTCCGCCCCAGCCCGGGGTTGAACTCTCGACCTACGATATATATATATGGGTATCCTTGTAAAAGTGAATTTCTCTGTGCTTTCTATATAAATATTCCTTCACTTAGGGCAGTTATATTAGTTTAAGAGTTGTTGTTATTGTGCTTAATTAAAAAAAAAAAAATAATTTATCACAACATGTATTGGTAACGATCCTCTAAAAACTAATGTCCAAATAACTGTATCTCACTTCCATTCTCAATGACCGTGTAGTGTAGGGCAGCGTCGTGAGAATTCCATCGGCATCGAAAGCAAGTGTTTTAACTTGCCTAGATAGCCGAGCGGTCTAACGCGCTGTTCCTGCACTGCTAGGAGACAGATTCCGTAGGTCGAGAGTTCAACCCCGGGCTGGGGCGGAAGTGGGTATCCTTGTAAAAGTGAATTTCTCTGTGCTTTCTATATTATATTCCTTCACTTAGGTCAGTTATATTAGTTTAAGAGTTGTTGTTATTTGTGCTTATATATATATATATATATATATATATATATATATATATATATATACTGCGTATCAAATAACTAATTAGTTATTGTTTGAAAAGGGCTGGCTTAGTTTGAATACCATTCGCGACATCATTTTTTCTTCCAACGAAATATTTTATCATAATTATCTAGAGTATAAGTGCATATACAGTTTGGCAGTTGGTGAATGATACAATATGGGTAAATGAAATATAAGTTCAGAGGTCCTTGAATAATATAAAGCTGTAGCAGATTAAAAACGGACCAAATAAATATCAGAGAGTGGACCAAGTGCCATTGAGAAGTGAGCATTTCTTGCCGACCGGTCACACCCGCCGTGTGCTCCTTGTCATGATCAGGAAATAACGAATAAATGTCGATAATTTAGTGTGTAAATAATGGACAAACAATTAGTATAAAAACGTCAGTCAGCATCTGACTTTTTAACAAATTGTATTTGCTATCAATTAGGATTATTGTATTGACCATAAAGCATACAATATAATGACTTTAAACGAGACTGCTGATATTCTTGTTTCATATACTTGTTTGACAATAAATAAACTCGTTTGCGAAACCGTTCATACGGAGAACATGCTCTTATGTGACGCTGAGAGATATAAACCTGTATGCAGGCGATGAAGGTGTCTTGCTGCATAAATAAGTCGATTTACAATTCGTCACGTTTACCATAAAGCTTGGTTGATATTTTGCCATTAATGATACCAACATATGATACGGATGTATCAGACTCGCTGTAGTACCTTTTATTTCCAGCTGACATCGGGACATTTCGGACCGAAATAAGAATTGAAATAACCATTGTTAATTGACAATACGTCTTCGATATTTGTTTGTGACAAAAGGTGGAATGATCTCTTGATAATCAAAACTCAGTGGGACAACATTTTTGGTTTAGCCTGATATTATTATTTAAACTTTTCAAACAGAATTGACATTTTTACTGTGAAAAGGAATTAAACTGTCATTAAAACCTAGTTAGAGCATGTTTGCCAAACATGAAATACTCTATATTTAATCTATGTAAAAATGTTCATGTTTATTAGAAAAGACAACCAAATTCGATGAGTAAATACAGGAATCTCAACATTCGTAAGAGATAAGATTTTTTTCAGGATATTGGGTGTTTGTTACTAAATTAAAAGTAAATATTCGATCGATAGATAAAAGCACTGCAAAGATGTATATTGCAAAAATCCTTCATTTGTTAGCCTGAGGAAATTTCAAAACATACTATGAACCTTTCATTTAATTTTTTGGAATTTTGGACCGGTGGAAACAAAAAAAATTGTCTTAAAAAAGATTTTAAGAATTTCTTTTGAGATTTCACACACAGAATGAACATGTTAAATATTCTTTCTAAGCTTACAAAGATTAAAAGCTAAACACTAGGTGCATTAAAATTAGAAATGTTCAAAAATATGTACAAAAAAAAAACGGTATTACATTTTGACACATACAAAAATGTAATTAAATCTAAATACTAGTATTTAACAAATTTTGAAGTCATAAAAAGAAAAACAAAGAAAACTCATTAAGGAAACTTGCATAGCAAATCTGGAACAGCCCTAAAATTGACCAATACGGTGCTGTTGAACCAACACGTGGTTTAACGTTATTCTTTTATAAGAGAAACAACTAAACGTGTAAATCATATCAGGAATCGATTATCCAACAATGTATTTCCTTATTTGTATGTTGTTTCTTCTTTTCTTTCCTGGCAACGTTGAAGGTGCTGTTGACGCAAGCATTGAAAAAAGTTGCATCGCGATGCATACGTTTCAAAAAACTTATGAAACTTTAAAAGCAAAACTACTGGATATAAACACGGAGGTGAACCTTCTGAAAGATGATGTGGATAGAGCTATAGAACAAACTTGTGGACCGTTAGGAACGCTAGGTAATTATCTTTTGACATATCTAGAGAGCTCAATATACTAAAAATAATGCTTTTACAAGATGCATTTGTTTTTCTGTTTACTTTACACCGTTGAAAATTTTATAGTACCTGCTTTATAAAGCATTCAAAACGTGTTACTTAGGTAACTGGACTGTATGGTTCAGTACAAGTCTTTAGTTCACGTTTTTGTTCTTTGCTATGTAATGCACACTTAATCACTGCAAGGTATGTAAGGTACGCGTCCCCCACAATACGATTTTACCTCGTTTTCGTAGGATGTCATCGTCGAGATCAGATAAAACTTTAATCAAAAAGGAAATAAAATTATACAATTGAAATTCCAATATCTTTTCATAATAAAGACTGTAATGAACTTTCTAAAATGATTATGAATTGGTTGCTTAAAGTATTGTTTAATTTATTTTTTTTTTCAGGAATTGGAAACACTCATTTGTATCATCTGACCTATTGTAATTTCGAGGACAACGAAGATGATCAATGCGCGTTTGTTCCACTACGTTTTGTCATCAGTCAGCTTATTCCTGATCATACTTTTGGTTCCAAAATAGGTAAAAATATATATTTAAAAATGCCTTAGACCAAATTTCAGAAATAGTTGCAACTTTTTATTAACTCTAACGATTAACTGATCAATAAACGCACCATTAAATTAATATGCCATCAAAAATACTTTTTACTCTAAAATATTCTAAAGCTAAAATAAATAAATACAGGGGATGTCGTCGTGGATTTCTTTAAAAGTATATAGTAAGACTTTGGATAGGTTTTGATTGTTTGATTGTTATATTTTAAACTTTTTATGGTGGTTTGAATTTTAAAAAATACCTGTTTAAAGCGTCTTTGCTTTGCAATTTCGAAAATAAACATAAAAACGTTTTAGCAATTCTTTAAAATTTTCCATGGGCAATTTCACTATACATGTAATTTACTTGTAATTTGAGATTTTTACTTTTGAATGCAAATAAATGCTACTCATATGTCCTTTTATCTTTTTCAATGCATTACTTTAAAAAAAAACTACCCGGTAGCTCTACCATATCGGGTTTATGCCAGAAAATGTCCTAACCATATTTTTTTTCAAAATAAATATATCTATCTCCTAAAATAAACTTTCTACCCAAGCTACTATCTAGCGTCATTTTTAACCTCACTGTAAAGTATAATTTTCAAAGAAATATACAGAAATTCTTCAATTGCCATTGGATTGTGTCTTTTTTTTTTTAATTTTTCAGTGCCTATTTATATCATTAGTATGAGAGAAATATAAGACTTTTTGAAAGAATTTTTTCCATCCGCCAGGGCACGTGTTGTATGATTCTGCGACTACCTATGTGTCTTAGTTGACGTCAAAAGTGTTTCAACCAGCAGATGCTTATTGCATACGGTTTTATTTTAGACTTTATGCAGTAACAACTACGGGTGCTATCACGTTGACCTTACAGGTAAATTCATAATCAATTTTTAAAAAATCTGGAATCAATCGCATCCCTTCTTTTAATAGTTTAAATAATTTTTGTTGTTTTGTTGTTGTTAACAGCAAAAAAGAAAAGTTTTGGGCTTTATAAAGTTCAAATTATGCTTCCAGGTTAATGTTATTAACATTTTAAGGTTTATTGACAGCCACTTTTCCTGATATCTGTTTTTGTACTTCTTTTTACATATTATGTTCTAAAAATCCTTATAATTATTGAAACGAAAATTGGTTTTGTGATTTAGTTTCATATAAAACGTTAGACCTATGTTTTCGTCTAATTTCTTAAACACTAAAAATATCAATTTTATAATCATTTAAGTAGTTTGTAACTGCCTTTGTATTGAGACTGCACTGAGGTAGCACATGTCGTGTTACAGAATCTCAGGATACCTCTCTGGTGACAAGTTTGTTAAGGCTTGACTGTTTATCTCTTGAACTTGTGATAAGACCTGAATAAGGCACACAGTTTCGGGGAATAGGCAATGAGGGGTCTTCAATATTAGCTAATACGTAAGACCTGTATAAGGCGGTAGGCTGATGGAGAGAAAGGTGGCATACCGCAGAAGTGGGGGAAGTGCCAAGATGCAGCAGTACGATGAGAGTGGCAGGACCAGAGAAATTCATTGCGGGAGACACCCGTCGACCACAGTTAGTGGTTGTCCAATCAAGAAGAAACCCATTGTATTTGTATATATTTGAATATAATCGTATTGGTCTACAAAAATCTGAGTTAACAGGTTAACGAACCTAACTGTAACGCCTCGGTGATACAAGACATATCACCAAACACCAAGCTCGGTCGCGTTGCACGTTACATTATTACTTGCATTTGATTTCTAAAGCATTTTTTAATTTCTTGAAAATAATATAAACAAAAATTTGCAATATCAGCAGTACAAGTCATAGACATTTTTGGGGACTGTGTAGGAAGTATTATCTTCCAAAATCTTACAGACATGTAAATGTAACTATACCAATTTATAATATTTGCGGTTTTTAGTTTTACATGTACAACATTACATTTATCTCAAAGAATCAAAAGTCAAACAAGGCATCAGCATGACACTAGTTCTGGACCCCATCGGTGCTAAATGTAATCTATATAAGGTTCTATATGTTTAAAGATATTGCATGACAAAAAAAAACACAAATGTAAAAATAAAAAAAATAACATAACTTAGAAATAAATGTTGCACGACATTCATTTGAAAGGTCGGAGAACATCCGGGTTATCCTTTTCACAGCATACCGGCTACGAATCTTCCTGCAGGGAAGTGGATTCTGGCAGAAGTTAGTCCAGATCAAGAATATATACAACACCCCTTTAAGGTACTTCAAAAAAAAGACAACACCCCTTTAAGGTACTTCAAAAAAAAGATAATATTCTACGACACAGTTTTTAATGTATATATGTACGATACTATGATGTTCATCATCAACTATGTTTTTTTTATCATTGAGCAAAACAAAGCCCTTCTGAATAAAAGTATTGTATAGTACACATGACCACTTCATTACCAATTTTACTTCTCTTTCTCAAAAAGAGTGAGGTTGACGGAAGTCCATTGCATTAATTTAATAAACATTATAGCAATATACATAACTGTACATTCACAAGGTATCAGCCTTGAAAGACAATCTTTTAAAATCAATTGTTTGATTTCTAGATTATTTTGGAGAACAACATTCGAACTTATGTATACATCGACGACATCATGATCTTCAACACCCACTGTGATACAGACGGTAGGTAACATGGATTTGGATTCAAAAATGTAAGAAATGCAAGAAATAAGAAAATTTATATTTATTATAGAAAATACACAACGTTCATAACTCTAATTCACGGGTGAATTATTTCTCGTTTTCCAAAATCGTAATTAAGATTCAAAGATTGTATTTTACCTTTATTTATCTGATTTGTTAGATTATTTTGTATATAAAATGCAGTTCTTTATCATGTTTATAAAATGGATATATGGCTCTTAGAATACTAGTAGTGTTTTAATTTGTATGATTATTGACATCATGTTGTGATTTGGCATGTATGTCTTCAAGTCACATATTATGCAATTACAAATTATAAAACATGAAAACATGAAATACTATTTGTTAAACGTGTAATAAAAAGAATCTACCATGATGGTATATTATTAAATGAGGTCTTTTTCGATCTCGGATTTTGCTCACCTGAGCCGAAGGTTCAAGTAAGCTTTTCTGATCACATTTTGTCCCTCGTTCGTCCTTCTAGCTGTCTGCCTGACTGTAAACTTTTCACATTTTCGACTTCTTCTCAAGAACCACTGAGCTAATTTTAACTAAACTTGGCATTCTTGGTTAAAGGGAAATAAAAATTATTAAAATGAAGAACAAAGAGAAGGGTTGAGTTCCCTCACAAGGGGAGATAATTAAGTTAAGACACAAATAGTGTGAGGTCATTTAAAAATCTTTTTCTCAAGAACCACTGGGCTAGAAAAACTTAAACTTATGTGTGGAAACATCCTGGGGAAGTGGAGATTCTAAATTGTTCACATCATGACCTCGGGGGTAGAGCGTTACACAATGGGGAACCAAAGTTTTCCATTTAAATATATGGGGGAAACCTTTTAAAATATTTTTTCTTAAGAACCACTGAGTCAGAAAAGTTGCAATTTATGTGAGAGCATCTTGAGGTAGTGTAGAATTTGAATTATTCAAATCATGACCCCCGGAGGTTTGGTGGAGCCACAATGTGGTTTCCAAGTTATACATTGAAATATATTGGGAAAAAACTTTTCATATCTTCTTCTCAAGAACCATTGGGCCAGAAAAACTAAAACTTATGTGGAAGCATTCTGGAAAAGTGTAGATTCTAAATTGTTCAAATCATGACCCCCTGGGGGTAGGGCAGGGGCACAATGGAGAACTCAAGTTTTACATTAAAATATATGGGAAGATCTTAAATAATCTTCTTTTAAAAAATCACTGAGCAAGAACAGCTGAAACTTATGTAGAGGCATCGTGGGGTATTGTTAATTTTAAATTGTTCAAATCATGATTCCCCGGGATTTGTTTGATGACAAAATATGGAATTAAATTTAACATCCATAAGATTTTTTTAAAATCTTTGTTTTGGGAACAACAGGGCCAGAAAAGCTGAAACTTATGCGAAAAAATCAAGGGGTAGTATTGATTTTTAAATTGTCCAAATTGACCAGTGGGGTAGGGTGGGTCACAAAAGGTTTACAAGGGGGGAATCTGGTGATGAAAAGCAAGGTCAAAGCCATTCAGGTGAAAATGGGGCCATGCATGGGCCTCTTGATTTTGATCCCTATAATCCCATCGCCTTAAAACGACTCACCAAAGAGCAACTCACTCACTAGATAAATACTAGTAATCATATGTCACCCTAACATAAAATGTTATATTGATAATATAGATCGCTGTTTCTATATAAATACATAAAAATTATATTTTTCCTCAGGTGTACGAAGCCCTGTATGCCCTTTTGGGTCATTTACAAGAAAGGAAGGCTCAAATTTAAGCTGTTACACATTTCATCCTGAACCTCTTATTTATGTCGACGCCATCAAATCTTGTAAGCGTGTCTGGCCTGATGCATCACTTCTTCAGATTGAATCTGCAGAGGAACAGGCTTTTATTACCTATCAAATCAATAACTCGCAAGGTATATGTTGAAAGAATGGTAAACATATTGAAAAAAATATTCAGTAGTATATATCAGAAGGTGCTCTCCATACAGGTAAAAAGGGTTTTCATCCAATCAAATACATCGTTACAACCAGAATTAAATTATTTAAAATTGGATTAAATGATTTTTAATATTTTTAATGTTGTTAATGAGTTTTCATTGGAGCAATTTAGTTAAATACATATATTAAATGAATGTCATCATTTTGTAAATTCTATAGTTGATTCATTGACCTTGTAAGCAAATACAATTTATCATTTAATAAAATTCTGACCGACATTTTCTCTCAATGAAAGAAGCTTATTTCAACTTATGTTATACGATATAACATAACTCGGGGCAGTTTACTCTTCATAAGCAGCGAAGCGATTCATAAAAATGCGTAAACTGCTTACATTTATTGTAAAACATAAGTTGAAATAAGCTTCATTCCTTATAATTTAATTTCAGAGTAGACAATGACACAATTTCTACTCCAGAAAAAGGTTACAATTGAGCATATTTTAAAAGTAACGTCAAGCGGAGTAATACATGTATGTTCTTGATGTAATTTATTGTGACGTAGGCAACTTATGTTACACTAAATGGATTAAAGCTTATACCCAATCAAATGACGAGTTACTACTAAAGTTAAATTTTACCAATTACTGTAATACACTGAATTGCCGAATTTTACCGTTTTTCCCCGACCATGACGAGGGGCACAAGGGGAGGGGTGTGACAGGTTGACAGGGTAAGGTAACTCTATGGTACCTGATCCCCCCGCTGATGTTTTGCAGATCCGTGCTGCTCCTTTTGTATAATGTTTAATGGACTTTTGAGCTTGAATATAGCGTTTATTATCTCCATTTATTTAATGAGTAGAAGATTATGAAGGTAAGATAAAGTTTTAAAGATTAGTGCACAATCTAACTTTCAATCTGACTTTCAAAAATAAAATTAAAATTGTAAAAGAAACCCATTTTAACTACAAATTTTTGTAGAAAATTTTTTTAAGAAGAAGCTAAGAATAATACAATGTTTGATACATTAACATCGAAGCCTACAGGCATAAAAAATAACAACTGACAAAGATAATTTTAATACGCAGAAAAATAAATATTGACCGATGAACAAATCGGAATTGAATAAAGACAAATTGGTAACACATTGACAATAAGATAAGTGATAAAAACCAGTAAGCATTCTTCAAACAGACAGTTTGTATTTGCAAGCTAGTAATAACAACAACCATATGATTTGTAAAATAATTCATATCAAGGTCAAGTGTTTTCATACGTTATCAACAAACATTTTATCGCTTTACAGAATACGAAATTACAAGCCCGTACAAGTTTTCAAGCCCAAGCATCTGTGCTGCGCATATCATTGTTATCTTTCTTTTCAAATCAATAGAACAAACACATTACCTTTACAGTAAAGCGTGTCATTCTGTCGGGACTGTCTAGAAAATCGATATGTATCTTGTCTGATTCCTAGTTATAAAGCGTCTTACCGTGAAGCATGGCCGATGTGTGGTATCCACCAGATATAAAAACTTGTCAGTCTCCAAAAGTTTCCTGTGAAGAACATGGCAAAAACTTATTGGTTATGTTCTGCGAGGATTGTAAAGTGGCATTGTGCTCGACATGTGTGAAGGCAAATCACAAAGACCACAACTGGGACCTTATTAGGAATATCGCTCTCCAAATACATGGTAACATTGAATCGGATTTTAACGAAATAAGAGATCATCACTTTAATGAACTCGAAAAAGAATTGAGCGCTTTTCATCAACTGGAAGAAAGAAATACGGCAACCTTCAAAAGACAAGAAGAAAAACTTCAAATTCAGTTTGATTTAATTGTGCAAACAGTATCGGATGTTAAGGATAAATTATTTAATTGTTTGAAAACTCACTGGACGAAGAAGAATGAATTTCTAGTTAATATGAAGGGGCGTATCGAAACACAAAGAGATATGGTCGGCAAAATAATGTCTTTCATAGAAGAGAACAATTTGAGCGATTCCCATCTTGTTGAAACCTACACACAGTTACAAAACCTACTGATACATGAAAAATATGAGTTTTCTGAGAATGACTTTGCTATTCGTTTTCTTTCGGGAGAACTGGACCAGTGTGCTTTAGAGAAAATGATTGGACAATTAAAGAATGTTGACAACTTCACATTTAATCCCATATCTAGTTTTAAATTGGGAGAATCTCAAATCGATTCAATTCAATCCGTCAACGAGAATACAACTTGGCTTTATCAAGAGCAAGTGTGCTCACTTGTCGATCAGAAAGGAATAGTGCAGGACAAAAAGCAAGTGGACTGTGAGTTCGGAGATTTTACCGTCTGCTCCAATGGTAATATTTACTTTACAGACTTAGACTCTAAAAGCATCAGATTATTAACATCATCGGGTGGGGACAGGGTTGTGTTAGAAACTGAACCTCTAGTTCCAACGGGAATTTGGCGGTCTATCATTGGAGGTCTGCTGATAACACTTTGTGAAGAGGACGATCCGTACAACCCAGATAGCACGTGTAGACGTTTGGTGGAAAGCATAACTTTAAGTGGAAAGAAGGTCAAAGAAATTGAATTTGATACCAAAAACAACAGACTGTTTACGTTTCCCACTAGAGTTATACAAAACAAGAACACAGATATATGTGTTATTGACATGAAAGAGTGTGATGTTGGAGATGTGCATATTTTATCTTCCAGTGGTGTGAGTAGATTCGTGTACCGTGGATGTTATAGAAATCAAAAGAATCCCTTTTGCCCGAGCGCATGTGTGTGTGACACAGAGCACAATATAATAGTAACAGACATTTACAACAGTCTTATCCATATTATTCACTCAGATGGAGAGCCTTTAAAATTGGTTTACATGGAAGACAATTTAGAACCTTCTTGCATGTCCATTTGTAAAGGAATTGCGTGGATTGGAACCACAGATGGTGAAGTGAAAGTTTACAGATACACTAACAATCCGGAATCATCCGAATCCCAGCTATAATTTCCGAATCAAATACATGTATTACATGCAGTAACTTCAACGTGTGACCAGTAAGCTTAGTCACTTTAAAGAAGACATTGATTTTTATCCCGAAATAAACTTTCAAATACATACATTTATTATACGATAATTGAGAAGTTAAATAATAAAGATATTGTATTAAACCTGCCCCCTGTTTATGCAAGTTTTTTTTAATTCTACAGATAGATAACAAAATGTTAATATGTAATATAAATGTGTGAAGATGCATGTTCTTACTTACAATTAATCATCAATTAATCAAATAATTACAATTATATCATTTGATGAAGATTTTGTTATTTCTGACTGTTAATTTATTATAGCCCATCGAATTAAAATATAACAAATAAAGCCATTATTCATTTACATATTTTAAAATGTATTCTAGGTGTAACGACTATATATTATACCTAAACAATAAATGGTCCGATATTTTCAATCATGGTAGCATTTTGAAGATGTTATCAAATAAAAATGCTCAAACAAAGGAATTCACAATTTTTTTTATCATTGAGCACCTTATATTTTACATTAAATAAATAAACTAATGTAGATAATAACTATGCCAGACTGGTGTCTTTGAGCCATGCAAAGTATAACCTTCTATCTACAATTGTTTCTTTTCCCCCTAACATGAAGACTCCTCAAATTATTGGTGGAGGGCTGCAAATGTTTGGATATACCTAATATGCTTGATATTCAGGGTCACTGTGAGCATAAGGGTTCTTTTTCATGCCAGCAGGAGCTCGATTTATACGGTCTTGTCGGTAGAACTGCATGGTCTCCATGTCCCGCAGTGGACTCGAACCCTCAACATATTTTAACGATCACCCCCTTTCTTTGAAGTCTAGAGCAGACGTTCTAATAACTGCGCAGAAAATACATAAGTTTGTATAATTTAACCGTTTTGCAGTAAAAGATTATTTATTTACTGTTAAACATCCTCTTTTAGAAAATTTCATTTAATTATTAAGGAATTTCATGACGTGATATTTTTTTACTATAGAGTATAATTTGTACATTTACATCCTTAATACGTGAAAAAAAAAATAATGTTCAAAATTTCAAAGTTAACGATAAGAAAAAGCTGATGAAGTGACACATGGCTCATACAAACTTTGCTCGATCCATGCATCACCAAGAAGCATAAAAAAATCAAGCAAAAAGCGAATATGTGCACATAAGATTCTTTTTGTGTGAGATGGAAAAAACAACAGTTCAATGTTTGCATATAAAGTAAGTTAAAGGAAAACGTTATTCAGTAACTTATTTAAATTTGTCCTCGTACATGTATTAATATAAAACGTGGCTTTGGGATTCCATAAGACTGCAAGCGGAACAAGGTCATATGAATTAAGGGCCTTATTCTTAAGGACTTGCAACAGTTTCTTTGTTATCGTTATCATCTTCCGATACGGGATCTTCAAACATCAGATGGAAATGACGAACCAACTTGCCACCCGCAAAGGATCCGATGATGCCACCAATGAAACCCGCAATAAAATTCCCTATTCCTGGTACCACTGTACCAAGAGCTGCACCAATTTTTGCTCCAATGACAACCGCCAATTCTGCTCCAGCAATTCCACCTAAAATTTCTCCAAATGTAATTTGTGTTTCTTTTCCAAATTTTCCGCCGTCACTGATAATTGATAATCTTACATTATTTGCATCTATTATTATGCCTATCGCAGTGACAGTTGCTGCCAATTTATTTCGTTTCATCCACGTCACAATTGCGTTTTCATTTCTAAATGTGTCAACATTAATTTCCCTGATGGATACCATGTGTTTATTAAACTTGTCCAAATTCTCCTTGCCTTTGATTCCAAGATTAAGTTTTCCAGATTGATCTTTTATTAATTCGGTATTTGTGATATTGTATGGCTTTCCTTGACCACGCATTGGTTGTTTTTCTTTAGAATTAAACTGTGGTATAGCTTCTTCTCTGATTTTATCATAGGCCGCTTTCTGGACTTTTATCTCGGCAACTTTTGTTTCTCCCTTGCACCCTTTATTCTCATACTGAGCTGAGTGGTCAATCGATTCCGTAACCCACTTTTCGGCAGTATGCATCTTTTTCCTCTTTTTGAATTTGAGAGTTAAGTTTCTGTGCTCCGCTAGGTCCTCGAATTCCTCTTTAGACATTTTTCGAAAAACATACCTATACTGCCTACTGGCTCCATGGGCAGCGGGAGCTACACTAGGTAATACATCGTGTGTCAAAATATTCTCAATTTTAACGTAGAACTTTTCATTACTGTCGTCAGTATTGGTAACTTCAACAACCTCTACTTGATCCATATTGCCTAGATCGTCTTATCAACTGCTATCTGAAAAATTGCATTGAAGTCAGACGACACGTTCCTCTAAAATAAAATGTTTCCTAAAAATTTGTCATTGGAATCCATTTTTCCTCACAAAAAATTAGGGTACCTTACCAGGCATTTGGACAAGATACCTCAGGGCCATATTTCTTATGTAACCCTTATGGTAATCTTATAAATGGCATAATACCACGATTTTTGGTGTATTTGAATTTAAAAATATTTTGAAAACAGTGTAGAAACCAGAGGATAATGATAAGTATAAGTAATTTTTGATATACAGCTGTAATTAATTATATTGTATGTAATTGGGAATTAATAAAATTTACATGATCATCTATCAGAATAAAAGGTAAAAGGTATAACAAATTAAAACATATAAATTTACTGTGTTTTCGGGCAGAATGAATTTTGTCCACCACTCGAACCACACTTGTATGTCTTCGGCCTAACGGCCTCAAGCAACTTAACAGCTTTGTTTCATGCTGTCCTGGAACTCATGCAGTTAATATTTACATTTCCAATGTCTTTGTCCGAGATAAAATTATACAATCTAGAGAGAGGGGTCCGGAACATCCCTCTGAAATTTGTAAAGTTATTTACTGCACAAACTAAACCAACTAAAAGTTATTTAATTATAAAACAAATCAACTAAAAGGGACCTTAGAACGCCCCCCACCCTCCCCAATTGAAAATGTGGATTCGTGATAAGTTGGATATATAAAAATGTCATACACATGAAGGTATGACGTATTATTTATAAATGTACAAATGGACAACCCTCTCCCCGGCGGAAATAAATTTTCACATTTAGGTAAGGACTTTACGTATTTTTTTTTTCTTGTCAAGAAATTTCTGGGTTGGATTTTTTACATGTAGAATCGTTTTGAAACCCCCTTGGAAAAAATGTCCTCAAAAAGATCCGCGCCTTTTTTTAAAATTTACATAAGTATCAATATTAAAATAAATTTATTCAAATATGTGTGGCAGTTGGCAGTAGGCAGCTGACAGTTGGCAGTAAGCAGTCAGCAGTTGGCAGTAAGCAGTTGGCTGTCGTATATGGCATGCCACACATATTTGAATAATTTTTTTTAAATATTTTTTTTTTTTTTTTTTTTGGTGGACAAACAGATTAACAGATAAACAGGGCAGAAACTGTATAATCCCGAATCTTCGCCGATTATGATGCATAAAAAAGATCTAACAGTGCTTTTTAGGTTCACAGATATATCGTATCATACGTACATGTATACAGGTAACTGCATGCATGTTAAATTCATATTCTGAATTAATTTGTTTTTATTTAATTAAAACGTAGAATTGCACTTATAAATGGAGTTTGCTACATCACAATAATCTTTTTTTTTTTTTTTTTTTTTTTTTTTTATTGAAACTTTCACACATATTACAAACATTACAAGCTTCTGTATGGATATATGTACAATCAAAATCAAACAAGACTATTTATAGTTGGAACATACACAATTAGTGTAAAAGTTTATGAAGAGAGAGAGAAAGAGAGAGAGAGAGGGGGAGAGAGGCAGGTAAGCATTACATATTGTGCCCTAAAAACATAATCAGTTTTCTTTAAGCTTACCATATGAAATAAAAAAAGAAAGAAAAAAGGGGTAGCTAGAGAAAGACTAGTGCAGTGCAGATAATGTTCTTATTTTTGCCACCCATGTCCATTAAATCTGGCATGTCCTCATAATACTTCTATAGGCTAAGAGGATCGGGCGCGATGGACATATTTAACATCGGGATCGAAATACATGCCAGCCTTTGTTTGTCCGCCATTTTCACCGGTTCCCACAACGTGATTTGTACGAATTTTCACGATGGCCTACAAAGGAGGACAAAAAGTGCAGAAGGTTATGGTGCAGCCTATTGTATCCTTTTTTATGCTGTGCAAATTTCTGCAGGTCTACACTTTGGTGAAAAGGAATAGGAATTAGTTATTTGTTTTAACACTTGTCAGTAGTCACTTTGTAAACAGTACCCACGCTATCATCATGATGTGTCGGTAATATCATGGAACACTTTTTCTTTGCGTAAAAAAAGGAATTCCAAATTCTTACTTAAATATGACATCTACATGATCAAATGTTATTCGTTAACATCGATAAGCAAACATTTTAAACTAGTGGTCATTTATTATCCATGCAACATGCTTAATTTATGTGTAGTCTTAATTTGAATAAGGAAGTCTTAATTATAATAAATTGTATCATGGTAGTTAGAATAATCTAACTGTGTCTCGGGACAAGCTCTCACCACAGTTAGAATATCACCCATATACCAATGTAGCAAAAAATTGCAGAATCGCACCGAAACGATTTTGAAGGATACAAACGGATTTGCACTGAAAATAACTCATAAATTAATCAAAACAAACCTTTTTTGGGGCTACTAAAGTATTTAAACCTAAAGTTTAGTCTAAATTAAGACGAAAATTCAACTAATTTTCTCAACGTTTTTTCTCGCTTCAAATTTACA
>NW_026920342.1:0-16977 GCF_032062105.1 Saccostrea cuccullata
ATTATGTTCAACATTAATTAATCTTGAAAGAAATTTATACACATTTCATTTATCTTTTTTTTTTTTTTTTTGGCATTGCATTTTTTACATAGATTGAAATTAGGGTCATTGTTAATTGAACAGCATGTTCAATGATGTGTAACACTGATACGTGTACCCAAATAACATGCATGATTGATTTTCTGCCCAAAGGCGATTAAAACCGCAGGTGTTTATACCATTTTATTTATACACATTATCGACCACCTGGTAAACAAAAGCAAAACAAAAAAAAGAAATAAATCACAATTCCCGGTACCAGGTATTTTCAACTGTTTATTTATTTATTTTTTTTAATTTACTCTTTTAATAACTTAAAACTTATAAATTAAAAACTAATTCGCCTGTAAATTCCCGTATAATTGTTCACATTGCTTATGTTACGGAAGAATGGTGGCATAATCTTATTTCATGTCATAAAATAAATTGTTAGATTTTTATTTGAGGGTTGCATGGAATTACTCTTTTAGCGTGGTGCTTGTACATGTAAAACGTGTAGCCTTTTCAATTAAAATATCTTATATCTAAATGTAATGATTTTTTTTAAATAGTGCCAAATGCTTTTTAGTATTTAATTTTAGATTTAATAATAAAATAAATCTACATGTAGATATTTTTACTCATGAGTCTGAAGTATAATTTATACATTTTAGAAATAAAAATCTCCTCCCGACTTCCTTATTTAACAACTTTATTTTTAAAAATATTCTATGTTACATTTGCTCCCTAAAACTATAAATTAACTATAATACATGTAATCTCAAATTGTTACAAGAATATAAGAAATCCTTGCCTATAAAACAGTTTAAACTCCTCTCTGCTGCAAGTAAACAAAACAACAGGGAGCCTGCAAATTCAGAATACACAAGGGGGCGGAGCTATCATGTCACTCAGAACCTTTGTCACACATGAGTGAACAAAGCAGTCCCAGAAATCAGTCCCAAGGGCAGCTGGGACTGCTTTTCATAGCAGTCCCAGAGCAGTCCCATAGCGGTCCCAGAGCAGTCCCACAGCAGTCCCAGAGCGGTCCCAAAGCAGTCCCGGGGACTGCTTTCTGGGACTGCTTTGGTGTCAGGTTGGGTCTGGTCGGTACTGTAACTTCAGATGACAACGCATAGACTGTGAAAATTTGAAGCAAATCGAACGAGCCATCTCCGAGAAATCGTCTGCACAAAATTTGTAAGAAGAAAAAAGAATAAAAATAATAATAAAGGTAAAAAAGAAACCGAAGAATAATAGAAGGGTCTTCCGCTGAAGACGGAAGACCCTAATAATAATAAGAAACAGAGTAAAAACAATATGTTCCCCAACTTCGTTTGGGGAACATAATAACTAGATGCAATCTCGTTGCAAGCAACGAGTAGGTCTTCCGTCCGGTACATGTACCTGATGGAATAAGACCTGTGTTTGAATAATTCCACTGATAGGATAAAAATTCTCAGAAAGGCACAAGAATTCTACAAAATATGTTTAGAAACACAAATTAAATGTAGGTCCTATCAATTCCAATCAACTTCCGGTTCTACTACCTCACTTCCGGTGCGACCGTATGTGCTCAAAACTACTTTCAACTCTTCATCAAGCAAGCAGAAATCATCCCTGAAAGTTTCGAAAATACTCATTTTTAGACAACTTCCGGTTTGAAGGAACCGTACTTCCGGTGGAAATATTAAGATGCTACGAAATCTTTAAATCTCTATAATGAACAATTACATTCATTAGAAAATTAAAAAGAAATCGCTATACATGTACATGTATTTAAATTTCATGTACTTCTGGTTTACACCGGAAGTGTTGACGGAAAAATGAACAAATTTAGAGTATGCATATTGTTGGAAACATTATTTTGACCATCTTTTATTCAATATTGCTTATCAAAATATTCACGCTTTTCGAGATATAAAGCGTCAAAGATATAGCATTCTAACCCCCCTGTGACCCTTTATTACGTAACATATGATCAAATTTTTAGTATTTATCGTTGCAAATTGTTAAGTTGAATATCTTTGCTTCAGTAATGTATCACAAAATATTGATCATTAAAGAGTTAAAGACGAAAGACTTTTGGCCCCTCTTTGCCCCCAATTTGAAGGGCTAACCCCATTTTTTTTTATATCAAATGAAAGGTCTTTCTATATTGCACATTTTTTATTATAGATGTCATAACAAAATATCAACCAGTAAAAAGATATAAAAGAAAATGTATCAATTTTTGCGAGATGCGTGTGAGCCAATTTTTCAAGCCCAGGCGAGCGTCAATGCCTTTTTACCTGGAAAGCTCTATATGCAAAATGTCACATCTACTATCCTTCCTCTACCTTCACTGAAAATCTCAAGTCAATATCTTCAGTCGTTTAGGAGGAGATCTCAGGACAAGCCGACCCTCTAAAAATCAGAAAATCGTCCATATCTCACGACCGGAAGTGACGTCATCGACGTCGAAAATTTCCGACAAGGTTCAGATGAATATCTATCAGATCTGAAAGTTTGATGAAAATCGGGCGAGCCGTTTCCGAGAAATCGCGTGCACAAAATCGGTAAGAAAAATAATAATAATAATAGGGAAAAAGAAACCGAACGAAAACAATAAGGTCTTCCGTTGGAGACGGAAGACCTTAATAAGAAACAGAGTAAAAACAATATGTTCCCCAACTTCGTTTGGGGAACATAATAATAATAAGAAACAGAGTAAAAACAATATGTTCCCCAACTTCGTTTGAGGAACATAATAAGACAGATGACGATGGGCCCTGCGATGTGTAGGCCTAACCTGTATCTGACAAACATTTCCAATAAGGATCAAGAACCAATGAAAACGCTAAATTAAAATAACAATCAATTGATCATATTAGCACAGAAGAAGAAAACGGGTTTGTATTTTATGCCAAAAGTATAATTTTATTTAAAAAAACTGAAAAAATTCATATAGCTACCGTCAACAGATGTGAATAAATTACGTAATAATAACAAAGATGACGTCACAATAGATCCCGTTTGATTTTCTTATGATTTATTTTTTTTTCTTCTTCAAAACACTTCTAATATAAAATATAATCATTTGTAAAATCTGTTCAAATTAATCAATATTCTGAGGCCATATATTGTTGCATTCTTATATAAACACACAAGTATATGTAGACGTCACGATTGAATTTTAAAAATATCCTTCCCACAGTCAGATGGTTAATATATACAAAAAAAAAACGATACTCTGAAAACGTTGATCAAAATTTAATCTCACACTCTATATTTGTTGCTTGTTGCTTATTGCGCCTCTACATAAACTTTTGAATGCACCAGTCTATATTTCTAGAGATGTTTATATTCCACGATGAATTAACAAAAAAGGCATATACTTCACCTGGTATTATTTTTATTAAATAAAAATTACTAGATAAACTAAAAATGACTGTCATTAATTATCTGTCAGGGAACCTGAAACGTCAATAGACGACGGAGTTGGGAGCGACATACAAGTTAAAAAGAAAATTCAAACACAAAACCTTGGGGGGGGGGGCAATTTGGATGAGAGGGGATCGTTGAAACAGTTATTGTAAAAAATAGGGGGGGGGGGGCATATTGCAAAGAAAAAATACTCAGTGCGGCGGCCCTTATAGAGATACCGGTATTGTCACCCTTGATCAGTCCCAAATTTTATCCAATGTTTTTGTGTCTGGGGTTAAAAGAGCTGTACAACACATTTCAAACAAATACACTGTAGTTTCCTTTGTTTAAAAAAAAAAATGACAAATTTTGTTCTCATTTATCCGTATCCATTAATTTTTGTAAGTTTTCATCATCATCTTGTAAACGTATATTTTCAAGCATATGTATTCCTTGTAAACGAGTGTTGTGCAAAAAAGTTCAATTAAATTTAAATGCAATGTACACAAAGTACTAAGTCTTGTATATTCGTTTAATCACGAAAATCCTTGCTTTTAAGCCATAAAAGGCATGCAGACTAAATGAAATTAAACAGATCTTTCTATTTGTTTTGTTACTTTATATAAATATCGGAATTCCTGTAAATAACACGATTTAAATCAACCGTGTTTCATAGATACTCCGTATCACAGATTTAAAACAATAACCTATTTATTTATTTCCGGCTTGGATAAAAAAAATATCAGACACAGTTTAAAAGTCAATTTAACCGACAGAAACTTGGGGATATTCAAGTTCAAATTCGTGAAAAAAAAAATCAATTTGAACGTAGATGGCAAATATCATCTTAATCTACACTTAATCTCGTAATTTTTTTTTAGCTCAGATACGCCATATTTAGCTTTAAAATTTAGTTTGACTTTACATTCTCAATCAAATTAAAATGACAACTTGTTCGTGTGAAGTTTTGTTTCTAATCCGAAATATACAAAGAGATATACAAATGTTACATGTATATAACAGGCACGTAGCATCGGGAGGGGGGGGGGGGGCAGCCAAAGAATTTTTTTTACTTACCTGGAAAAGTTGACGAGCCAAAAAAAAGCATTGCCAAAACTCGAAATTCCTATTTCATGGGGGGTGGGGGGTAGCGGCCAATTTTTTTTTCATGTGCCGAATTCTTTCCGTACCATTTTTTTGCATACAATACTACATTCCCCTCAGGCACGTAGCATCGTTTTTGAAAGTGGGGGGGGGCCAACCTGAGAAAATTTTTTTTACTTACCTAAGAAAAGTTGACAAGCAAAAAAAAAAAAAAAAAAAAAAAACACAAATTTAAAATTGCCCAAACTCAAATTGAAAAATTCCCCAAACTCGAAAATCCTATTTCGTGTGTGTGTGTGTGTGTGGGGGGGGGGGGGTTTGTGGCCAACTTATTTCAAGGCAAAGTTCCTTTCACTTCCAATTTTTTCCTATATCTCTTGCTATGTTTATACTGTGGTTAAAAGTGGGGGGCCAACCATCTTTTCAATGGACATTTTTTATAGTAAAGGTAATGTATGGGGAAAAAGTGGGGGGGGGGGGCAGGCCCCCTGCCCCCCCCCCCCCTGATACTACGTGCCTGCCCCTTACATCACTTTACCATAGTAAAAGCTTGGGGCCGACAAGCTTTTCAATAACCTATTTCAATAGTAAAAGTAATGTTGGGAAATAAAAGTGCCCCCCCCCCATTGCTACATGTACGTGCCTGTATAAATCTGAAAGAATCTATACCCCGCATTTTAATTTTAAAGCATTATTATAACAATGGAACATAATCATTAATAATATATCGATGTTTTATCTCTCGCGAATTTTATGAAGACGCCACCATTTGCCATGAAGAGCAATTCTGGTTAAAATCATTTTTCATTTTCGCTCCGAAATTCTGATGGTCGAAAGGTGTAAAGCAACTATAAGAATTTCGGAGCATATTAAATATCTGAAATAAACATTGAACGCAAGTCGTAAAAAATACCAAGGTTAGACATATCTGCATTAAGTAAACATGATGGCAGATCAGTCTGCAATAAAAGAATGTGCATCACATGTGATCCAAGAAAAAGGGGAGGTCGGTTTCGGGGGGGGGGGGGGGGGGGGTACTAACCATGATTCAATAATGCTGAAAATCCTATCGTAAACATGGTAAAGGTGGATTGATGATTTCAAGCGACTTGTCAGAAGGTAAATTTTCAATGCTAATTACTACCAAAAAAGAATCGTAGCTCCTTTGAATGTTTTTTTGTATATCCTGATGTTCTTATTTTTGTTTTTTATTGAAGTTGAAAAAAAAATATGTTCACGTATGCATATGTATTCTCAAAAAGTAAAAGCCGACACTGAAAATTGTGTTTTGTTAATTTATATACATGGTATCAACAAACTTCAAATTAAGATAGCCGTTTTTATCATAAAAACCATCATAATAATGCACGAACAATTTCGTATACAGTTAATTCCTACATGTATAATGTATGTCATCGTGTTTATTTTCTATTTACAAACTTACACTGTATAAACACACACACACACAAAAAAAATTGAATAAAAGAAAAATATATTGTTCATTCAGAATTTTAGGATTTAATCATCGTGATCAAAAAATTGGAATAATGGACTTCAAGCTAAAAATTATGCTCCATTCAGATGATTGACTTTCTTGATGAATCGTTTTCTCGGAAAAAATAGCAAAATCAATGACCAACAAAATTTCCAGTAAAGACAAATAATTTTTGAATTCAGCGAAATTTAAACTCTCTCCACATTTAAAGAATAGCTCACAAAGGAAACAGAAGAGTAAGCTATAGCTTTTTCTCCGTTCAAAATTTATTCTTCCTTTACGCTGTATCAGGAATAAAACGTTCAAAATCCGATAACGTCAAGTTGACGTCATAACGTCATTGCGTTATTTTCTTACGAAAACTACCTATATTTAAAGAGCTCTCTCGGAGAAATGGTTTGAGATAATAACAAAAATTAAAATGACTTAGGAAGTGTTCACCTTAGACATGTTTCAAGAACAATTTAATTAAAATTTGGGACTGGGCGGATTTTTGCTCATACCGTACTTTCTTCTTTAACTTACATTTGAAATTTTGTTCAAGTCTTTGATTATGTAAATATTATAAGTAAATTCATTGTTCTATAAAAATTTTGAGAGGCAGAAAAGAAGATATTTTCATACGCCACCATTCCGCCAAAAATATAGTTCCTGCTAGTTTTTAAACGCAGTTTACCATTTCTCTTTAAAGTTGTACAATTTTGATGAGGAAAGAAAAATATGGTCTTTTAAATCTCTTACACCTAAATATATATATACGAAGGTTGTCCCAAAATTCCGTAGACAAGCGTTGTTTTGTAGGAACCCTATGTCATACATTCATGAAACTTCGTATATAGATTAAACCAACACTATCTAATAAATTGATGGACACATATGGAGTAACTACACGAATTATTCCAATCTAAAAGACACATTTCATTGTCTGGTGTAGGTAGGCGGCGCAATACCCAAGAGTTGCAATTAAAATTTGGTATATTATATTAAAAATCCTACGGAAAAGTATTTACTACCCCGGAAATTTTTAGATGGAAATGAAAATTCTTAATGCTGTTCTAACTACTTTTCCCCAAAATTTGGTGTTTATGCTTTGATAAATATGATTTTTATAACGTTTTATATACATGAGGTTGAAATCCGACTTTCTGAAAAATGGCGGCTGCGCTGGCACAGACGGCGCACTGGACTATGATCAAGTGTTTTGATCCTGAATTCACTCTTACAAAAATGTACCAGTCATAACGGTTAGGTAGACTAAGAAACCTTTTCTCATCCCGAGTATTTAAAATGATTAAAATAGTTTCCCTATGTATATGTGAATAACAATACCTAAAATAAAAGACGGGGCTAAGAAATGGGAAAGAGTTTCATTGTGCAACTCCCTTAGAGAAAACAGACGAAAAGCCCGTAGAAATGTAGCGTTTTCAAATTATTATTATTTCATATCTGTATATGCATATCCTTTGTTTACATATTTTAATGTTTGATCAAATCATAGTAATTAAGTTATTTCACATTTATAACTATAACCGTTTCGTTTAATTTAAGAATTAAATTTTGATTCTGGTAATTGATATATTTTCTCCATAAATTTGAACTGTTGACATTTATATTTTTTTACGTTGCAGATTGCCTCGGGTGTTAGAGAGCAATATCACTTTAAATGTTATTACTAAAAAAGTTTTCAAGTGAACATCATAAAACTTCGTAATTTATCTGCCAAGAACACGCTTTATCCACCCTGAAAATTTTATAAAGATACATAAATTTCTTTAAAAGATATGAGCTCAGTCTACGAAATTTTGGGACAACCCTCGTATATCGATATTAGCAAATATATTTTTCTTCTAGTCAGAAACTAGAGAAGAATCCTACTTTTTATTATTTAAACTATATCACAAAACGGTCAAGTATAATAAATATTACATCAACTAGATTGCTCGTAAGTCCAAGTAGTGTAGAATTGTCGCCATTTTGTTTTAGCGGTTGCCATTTTGAAAATTATAAAATTGTGATGGCCAACGATGATTTAAGAAACAATATTATATGATGGATAATTGTGCAAAATTTCATGATTGTATCCATGATTGAAATATTTTGGTGAATTTTTTATATAAGCTGCTATACCAATATGGCGTAGTAATATATGCAATACACCCTGTATGTCAATAATTTTGTTGTCTTGAGGCAAGAATAAGTTGATGTACCTGTTTTGATAGAAAAAAAGTAGATAAGAAACAATGTTCAGTTGTGTTATATTATTATTAGAACCAGTATTATATAATAATTTTTAATGCAATAAGTATTTGATAGCCCAGTTACCCATCAAATTACTTATTTATTTCCATAATCCTCTCAACATCAGAACAACTTATCTTATCCTCATTCAATGAGTAAGAATTCTGTAAAACAGTTTGTCGTGTGTTGCCACCTTTGAAACGTTTAATAATTTGTTGGAAATTCTCAAAAGTATTAATAGCACACACAAAATAGAAACATGAGAAATTAACTAATAAACCAAAGAGGGATAATCCAAATTTCCAGTAATTACAACTTAGACTAAACAGAAAAAATCATGCAAATGGATCTGAAAATGCTAATCATGTCGAGAATCATTATTTTTAGTTTCCTTCTTTATACAATTCCTGAATTAAAATCCAATATAAGCTGAAACAGGGATCATGATAGTTTTATTTGTATTGTATAATATGATTTTCAGTTTCCTTCTTTATACAACTCCTGAATTAAAATAAGTAATAAGATAAAAACAGGAATCATGATAGTTTTATTTGTATTGTAAACATTACTAGTACACATTACATTCCCGCTAACAATATAACATGAGTTTAGATATATTGACCTTCAACACGAAAAGCACAAAATTACTATTTTAACATTTATTTAATCATTGAATTCATATTTGTGGATGTAGTCGGTCCTATCACACATCTGGCCGTGCCGTCAAATTGAATATAGCGCGTTTTTATTGCTTTTATTTTGATTCTCTCATTTCCCTTTTCATAACTCTTTGTTTCGTTAATCTTTAATGTGAATTTAGCGCTTTTCAAAACTGGTGTGCTTAATAGATGTAAGAGCCGTTTATGACTTTGCAAAGTTGAAAAACACAAACGAACATTGCAAGAAAAAAATGACAAACTAATTTTAAACGCACATTTGTTGTATCTTTAAGTTACGTAATTTAACAGTATAGGTATACAGTTTTTAAAAATTAAATGGAGTCAAAACAACATACATTTTTGGTGTTCTAGAGTATTGAAAATGCATATAATTCCTACTGTGTATTCTAATGCGCGGTGACAGGGATTTGCGTGTGTTATATGGAGATTTAAACGTCATGAATTTCTAATTATAAAGAAAGAACAAAATAAATCCTATTCCATATATAACACCGTGTGATCTATTCATTTGTACCAAATAAGTACTGCAGTTTGGTTTACAACGACCTTTTTACGATAAAACATAATGAAACATATTCTTACATGTATTCATTTCTATGTAATTGTTGTTTAATACATTCTATTCTAAAGTCTGTAGCTTTTTTTATATCGCTGAATGGTTTTTGTCTAAGAGACTCTTTATAAGACTGTAAAGCACCGTGTAAATCTCCCACAACATGCTGACAGATTCCTAGTATCTGCCAGGATAAGTCTCTGGTAATTGAAGAAATATATCTCCCATCATGACAGAGTAACAGTGTCTGTAGGTCTCGTAGAGACTGTAAACACTGAAATCTATTACCTAGTCTATAGTGAGATAACACTGACAACATTTCTAACAATACAAATTGACATATTCTTAAAAGTCCAAATCCATTTTCTTGACTCACATTCTGTTCTAAACATAATTCTTCAATACAGGGGTTATTATTAAATAAATTCACATCATCCACCCAGGCTTTTCCCATTCTTCTAGACAAAGACAAATTACCTACAGCTTCATGGAACGTTTCCCTATCAACAGTGTCGTACATAACGAATTCCTGTGACAGTCTTTCTTTTGCTAGATAAGTTATGCGAACAGTCTTGTTATATCTCCTTGTGCTATGGTAATACAATGCCAGGTAAAGAAAATAAAACAAAGGACCCAATCTTGATGCCATCTTCAACATGCCACAAATAATTGTATCTAGAGAATAGACTGTGTACGTGAAACATAAAGTACTGTTTGTCATTATGAAAGATATACCTGCAAGAATCTGAACAGTACAGTACTGTAATATTAGCAACTGGTATGTTGAAATTGATAAATTTGACATCATGTTAATTGATTTTAAATAAAGATAAGAATCCCATGTATGTTGACCAAAAAAGTAAATGTAAATATTTCAGACATCACACACTTATCTTAATCTACAGTATTTAAGGAATGACTCTAATTCTTGGCCAAATTATTCGATGATAACCTGGTTTGGGTCAGTTTACTATGGAACGCCGTAACTGCCTTATGTGGACAACTTTCATTATATGCTGGTACTTTGTCATTTTTTGATGGTATTTTGTCAATATATGATGGTACTTTGTCATTATATGATGGTATTTTGTCATTATATGATGGTATTTTGTCATTATATGATGGTATTTTGTCATTATATGATGGTACTTTGTAATTATATATTGGTATTTTGCCATTATATGCTGGTACTTTGTCATTTTTTGATGGTATTTTGTCATTGTATGATGGCATTTTGTCATAATATGCTGGTACTTTGTCATTATATGATGGTATTTTGTCATTATATGATGGTATTTTGTCTTTATATGATGGTATTATGTCATTAGATGATGGTATTTTGTCATTATATGCTGGTACTTTGTCATTATATGATTGTATTTTGTCATTATATGATGGTATTTTGTCATTATATGATAGTATTTTGTCATTATACTACTTTTCATTATATGCTTCTACTTTTCATTATATGTTACTACTTTTCATTATATGCTACTACTTTTTCGTCAGTATTTGTAGTCATGCAGACGCTTGTCTCTATAACACAAATTCGCTGTTCCGCGATAGAGTGGAAGCGTCGGTAACGGGATTTTTCGCACCTATGCATGGTTCGAGCTGCGATGTTTTGCACCTATTCCGTTTCGCGCTGAGATGGTTCTCCCCACATTGTTGTAAAAATTGTGCTAGCCTACTTAAGTTCGTTCCACAAAATCTTAGATTTTAAACATGTTATATGATGTAAATTTTGCTTCGCGGATTATAAAGCGTAAACTGAAGCGGATTATAAAGCGTAAACTGTCCCAAACCAGGTAATAATCGAATAATTTGGCCAAGAATTAGAGTCATTCCTTATAATTTAATTTTAAAATAAATAAACAACTGTTAGTGTAAAATTGTGTTGCTTTTTATGAGTTCTAATTGGCCGCTCAATAATACATCCCTAGTAACGGAAGTGATATGAAACAAGAGGAGGTTAATAACTTATATACAGTTCTAGCAGCCATGATGTTTGTGTACACGAGGTTAAATCGAGCTACTGTTTGATGTTAAAGGTACATTTATTAAATCTGGAATTTCTCATGAATTACAAGGACAGGAAATGATGGGATTATTTGGATACAGATGATTCAGCTGGTTGTCAAGGGGATGTGTCCCCATACCGAACCAGGTTATTAAGAAATAATTTGCGTTCCTTTTTGGTAATCAACCAATGAGGGACTAGTATACAAACAAAATTAAATTATTTAAGAATTCTCCCTCAGCAAGAGATAACACAAAGAACGGGCTACTGAGGGCTGGTTCTAGGAATGATCTGAGAGTCGGACTCAGCAGTAGAAATGACTCGTTCATTCCAAAATACTAGTAAAGCTGTTGTAAAAGAGATACACATGCAAAGCAGACTACATTGTTAGGGAAATCCCTATAAACACAATGTATGAGATACTGGTATTTAAAAAGCACCCAAAAGCAATCCAGTAAATTTATATTTCGTTTGAAGCAGTTTTATTATAATCTAATTTACTTTAAAAACATAACTTTACGAAACCATCGTTCTCGCACATTTTTACAATAGGACACATTCGAAAAAAAGAACCAGACAACTTTCCATGAAAATGGGAAGTAGCTATTACTATTGGTAGTGACCAAAACTATAATTTCTCCTATATTTACGATAATTATGAATAGTTTCAAAATAATTTGAAAGAGAATATTTTCAAAAGTCCGTAACAGAGAAATTGTGTATGATTCATGGTACACACTAGTTGTTGCTCGAATTGAGAAAATAATATATATTCTCCATTCCAGTTCGTTACATGTAGGATTCAAATCAACTTTACTTCCAATAGGCATACAATGACATTCATGTTTTAGATTTTTTTCAAACACAGGTACAGTCACACAGTTGTGCCTCTGGCATCTATAAACCCAACTTGTGAAGGCCAAGGAAAAAGTGCTACACAGTAAGCAAGAAGCTAACATTGTACAAAATTAGGGAGAAAAGAGGACACTTGATTTTTACATCAATATGGAAACCAGAGGCTACTTATTTTGTACATCAATAGGGAAACCAGAGGTCATGTTATATTGTACATACTGGTGACTCTCGATGGCTCAAACCCCGATTTCTCGAAGTGAACCTCCGGTCCTGTTTTTTTCCCTCTATATAACTAAGCAAATTTACTGCTGCTCTCTGGTACTTCTATTTCTCGAAGTTTTGTATCTCTATAACAAAGACCTGGGTCCCGTGGAATCATCTTCAAGCAAGTAAATAATGTTTTTATTTCCATTGGGTGGGTCCAAAAGGCATACAAAGGCATAAATTACTGAATTTCTAAATGATAGTCGAACAATCAATGAATATTAATTATGTTGATAGGAATATAATTTTCATACAAATAAACATAAAAAATATATTACAGAATAAATAATACATGTACAAGAGACTAGTATTGTTATTTCTCATGATGCATTTTTTTTAAAACAGTTATGAATATAATATTAAAAATCTTTTGATAACATTTATCTTTTTTTTTTACTCATTAGCAACATAAACTTGTGTCTATTACATGTAGATTAATTTGATACAATTCTTTCAGATAGTATTTATAGTCTCTAAAAATGGTTTTCGTGAGGCCTGATATTGTGAACAATCAAATAAAAATTGTATTTCATCTTCTACCCAAAATGACTTAATGATAGCACATTTGGAAATAATTTCTACCACAAGGTTTCAAGATAAAGTGATCTGACCATAAATTTAGTTTGTAAAACAAATTCAAAATATCAGGATAACATATAAAAGAAAAATAGTTTGCTCTACAGAATCTTGATTTAAAGGGGAATATGATCTGAGCTTATCAATATGCTTCTCTACATATTGTCTAAAAGTGTCTTGCACCAATTGGCTTTATATTTTTCGCACATTCGCACAATGTAATTACAACACAAAGTGTAACACTGCATATACTTACTGATGAGGACCAGGGCAAATTAAACAAAGACATTCTTTTTTACCTATTTATTATGAACATGTTTTTGGTTAATTTTCTTTGTTGAAATTTCTGATTGTTTGTTCTTTAATTTATTTTTAAACATTGTGGTTTTTTTTATTTGTTCTTTTGATTCATGTAGGGTTCATCAGGCTGTGTTTTAAATTCTATTATCACTAACCAAAAGGAAATAGGTTTATGCTGATTTTTATTTTTTAAAAAAATGTCTGAAAGGCTCCTTTAAAACAGAAACTCGTCATATGTCTCAAAACAAGCATTTTTTCTCTTAATTTTTTCTATAATTTTGATAAGCCGTTTTACTTTTTTATGCTTTGCCCCATCGGTTGCACGATTGTTTATAGCAAAAATGCGATTCTCACACTGATTAAGTAATTCTTTGAATTCCGTTGGTGACGACTTTATGAATTCATCTATTGTTAGATTTTCCATTTCTAACTGGTCTTCGTGTGTCAGGACAATTACCAAGTAGTTATATACTTCCTTCCCGACGAGATTCACAAATTGTTGAATCGAGGAAAAAAATTCACTTGTAAACCTTTCAGAAAAGGGAATTACGTTTAAAACTGCGTGCGGCCCGGGTGAAATTTTATCGAATGCCCTCAGAAGTTTACATTTTTTTAAAACTTCAGAAGTGTACCCTATGGTATCTACAACAGTTATATTTTTTCCATGATTGAAAGCTTCTCCCTTCTCACATTTGCGAGTTGCACTTGAACCTGAAATTCCTGTTTTGAAATGTTGACAACCCATTAAACTGTTTCCAAGGCTATTTTTTCCTGATCCCACTGTACCAACTATGATAATTCGATAGGAATTCTCTACAAATAAAAAAAATCCAAGATCGATACATACAGGATCCATTCACTGGTATTTTTTTTCCCCAAAAAGAATTGTTTAGATAAATATAAATCTGATAGCAATGACGTGAAATAAAATATTGCAAGAAAAGTAGAAATGTCCTAACTTTTTCATAAATATGTATAATAAATGGACTTAAATTTCTTCACTGAGGTCGAAATACAAATGAGTCAAAATGAACCTGAATTTTATACAGCTCTTTTCGATCATCATGACCTGCTACTTGCTTGATAAACATGTATTTCTGATTAAAACTAGATATTTAAGAATATTCCAGAATGACAGTATCCGTACAGCCATTCTTTTTTTCGGTGTCTTTCTTGCAGAAAATATAATAAATACAAGAGGCCCAGGGGCCACAGCGCTCACCTGAGCACATCGGGCTTGAATTTACTCCCTCCCTCCAGGCGTTCATCATTTGAACAAACTAGAATCTACACTACCTGGGGATGATTCCATATAAATATCACTAATCATAGCTTTGAAGTACTTGAAAAGAAGATTATAAAAGGTTTTCTTATATATCCCTATGTAAAAATTGGGTCGGCCATTTTGGCCCCACCCTAGCCACGGGGGTCATGATTTGAAAAAACTTGAATCTACACTACCTGAGGATGATTCCACATGAGTTTCGTCTTTCCTGGCCCAGTGGATCTTCAGAAGGATTTTTAAAGATATTTCCTATATATTCCTATGTAAAACTTTGGTCGGCCATTTTGGCCCCACCCCTGCCCCGGGGTCATGATTTGAACAACTTGAATCTACACTACCTGAGGATGATTCCACATGAGTTTCATCTTTCCTGGCCCAGTGGTTCTGGAGAAGAAGATTTTTAAAGATTTTTCCTATATATTCCTATGTAAAACTTGGGTCGGCCATTTTGGCCCCACCCTTGCCCCGGGGGTCATGATTTGAACAAACTTGAATCTACACTACCTGAGGATGATTCCACATGAGTTTCATCTTTCCTGGCCCAGTGGTTCTGGAGAAGAAGATTTTTAAAGATTTTGTCTTATATATTCCTATGTAAAACTTGGGTCGGCCATTTTGGCCCCACCCCTGCCCCGGGGGGTCATGATTTGAACAAACTTGAATCTACACTACCTGAGAATGCTTCCACATGAGTTTCACCTTTCCTGTCTCAGTGCTTCTGGAAAAGAAGATTTTTAAAGATTTTTCCCTATATATTCCTATGTAAAACTTGGGTCAGCCATTTTGGCCCCACCCTTGCTCCAGGGGTCATGATTTGAACAAACTTGAATCTACACTACCCGAGGATGAATCCACATGAGTTTAATCTTTCCTGGCCCAGTAGTTCTGGAGAAGAAGATTTTTAAAGATTTTTCCTTTATATTCCTATGTAAAACTTGGGTCGGCCATTTTGGCCCCACCCTTGCCCCGGGGGTCATGATTTGAACAAACTTGAATCTACACTACCTGAGAATGCTTCCACATGAGTTTTATCTTTCCTGGCCAATCGGTTCTGGAGAAGAAGATTTTTTTAAAAATGCCATTAATTTTTAACAAATTTATGATTATCTCCCCTTGGAAAAGGGCGTGGCCCTTCATTTGAACAAACTTGAATCCCCTTCACCCAAGAATACTTTGTGCCAAGTTTGGTTAAATCGACCCAGTGGTTCTTGAGAAGAAGATGAAAATGTGAAAAGTTTACGACAACAACGACAACAACAACGACAACGACGACAACGACAGACGACGGACAAATTTTGATCAGAAAAGCTCACTTGAGCCTTCGGCTTAGGTGAGCTAATAACATTTTAGACATTACAGTCTCAATCGGATGACGGTAGGTCCCAGGTGAATTTTTTTTTTTTCGATGGCGACCGCCAAATAAATAGATCTGTGGCTCCCATACAAATAGATCTGACGGCCGCCACGACAAATAACTTTCGGCCGCCGGATACTTCATATTTTGAGCCCGCCAGCAACTTATATGGCCGTCGCAAAATAAAACAATAAGAAACAAAGTATAGAAATATGAAGTTTAAAAAGTTTACTGTATTCATTAAGAAAAAAGTCTTTACATTTGCAATTCCTGTGATAAGTCTAACCCACTTTTTTCACTGTACGGCAAAAACCGATTTTTTGAAAAAAATTCTCTCTTTAAAAATGTAATGATGACTTTAAAAATATTAAACGAATCAAGACGTTGTTTGGAATGGGGCTATAAATACCTTTTTAATAAAGACCGTATCATTTAACACCTTTGAATAGTGTCGAATACAAATAAGTCGATTCAGTGAAATGTAAATATTGGGATTGTGTATTTTTAAAAAGTTAGGAATGTAAAGACTAAAATACCCTATTAAATGTTGACGAAACTTGATCAAATTTACCTGTGAACATTTGTTTAGCTTCAAGTGTGGATGCTTCTAACAATTGATCTGTGAATGAAATTGCACTGTGTTGTGTACGAATGATTTTCCTCTTCAGTTGTCTCTCTTTTTGTCTGAAAATTAAAAGACTTTACCTGATTAGCTGATTTTCCCACAATAAAAAATTAACTTAAAAAATTTAGTTATGGTTGAAAATTGTTCAATGGCGTCTGATCAATTCTAAACTATCAGTCACTATCTAGCGATGGGGTATACGATG